>NW_020190879.1:0-21329 GCF_002263795.3 Bos taurus | reverse complement strand
GTGGCTGATTCTGCACTGATCATTGAGTGAGCATGCACCGATCACGTAGCTACATGCATTGGTCCTTGGCTATCATGCACTGATCACGTGGCTGATCATACACTGATCACCTGACGGTGCATGCACTGATCACGTGGCTGATAATGCACTTATCACGTGGCTGATCATGTACTGATCACGTGGCTATCATGACCTGATCACGTGGCTGATCATGCACTGATCATGTGACTGAGCATGCACTGATCACGTAGCTATCAATGCATTGATCACTTGGTTATCATGCACTGATAACGTGGCTGATCATACACTGATCACGGGACTGCACATGCAATGATGACATGGCTGATCATTCAGTGATCACGTGATTGATCATGCACTGATCATGTAGCCATCATTCACTAATCACGTTGCTGCTCATGCACTGCTCAGGTGCTATCATGCACTGATCACGTGGCTGAACATGCACTTCACGTGACTGATCATGCACTGATCACGTGACTGATCATGCACTGATAACGTGCCTGATCATGCACTGATCACGTGGTGATCATACACTGATCACGAAGCTGATCATACACTGATCACGTGACTGCATGCACTGATCACTTGACTGTGCATGCACTGATCACGTGGCTGATCATACACTGATCACGTTACTGATCATGCACAGATCACGTGGCTCTCATGCACTGATCATTGATTGTGCATGCAATAATCACGTGGATGATCATGCACTGATAACGTGCCTGATCATGAACTGATCACGTGGTGATCATAAACTGATCTTATGCTAATCATAGACTGTTCACGTGACTTCATGCACTGATCACTTGCCATCATGCACTGATCACGTGGCTGATCATACTCTGATCACGAAGCTGATCATACACTGATCACGTGACTGCATGCACTGATCACTTGACTGTGCATAGCACTGATCACGTGGATGATCATGCACTGATTAATCATGTACTGCTCACGTGGCTATCATGCACTGATCACGGATGATCATACACTGATCACGTGACTGATCATGCACAGAGCACGTGCTCTCATGCACTGATCACTTGATTGTGGCATGCAATATCACGTGGATGATCATGCACTTATCACATGGCTGTTCATGAACTGATTACTGACTTAGCATGCAATGGTCTCATGTCTGAATGGTGCTGATCATGTGACTGATCATGAACTGATCAAGTGGCTATCATGCACTGATGACGTGCCTCAGGAGGTAATAACCAAAGAGCTGAGCAGGCACGAATCACGCAATCAGCAGGCAATAATCATGGACCTCAGCTGTGATGAATCATGCTGCTCAGGCTGGCAGTCATCAAGCAGCTGAATAGGCAGAATCAGACGGCTCAGCTGCAATTGTCAAGCATATGAGCAGGCAGGAACCACGCAGCTAAGATGGCAATTGTCAAAGCTTATCCACAGGATCACGCAGCTCAGTAGTCCTGGTCACGGGACTCAGCAGCACTGTTCACGTGGCTGATCATACACTGACCAATGACTGATCATGAACTGATCACGTGCCTGATCATGCACTGATCACGTGGAGCATAGTGATCACGTAACTCTGCATGCACTGATCATGTGGCTGATCATGCACTGATCACGTGCTGATAATGCCCTGATAACCTGGTTATCATACACTGATCACAGACTATCATACACTCTTCACGTGCCTGAATCATGCACTGATCTCGTGGCTTATCATGCACTGATCACGAACCTATCATATACTGATCACATGACTGTGCAGCACTGATCACGTGCTGATAATGCACTGATCACTGCTGATCATACATTGATCACGTGGCTGACATCACTAATCACGTTGCGGATCATGCACTGATCACGGCTGATCATGTACTGGTCAGCTGGCTATCATGCACTGATTACGTGCTGATCATACACTGATCACATGGCTATCATGCACTGATCCCCTGGCTGATCATGCACTGAACAGGTGACTGTGCATTCACTGAACACCTGGCTGATCATGCACTGATCCTGTGGCTGATCATACACTGATCACGTGACTGATTATGCACTAATCACGTTGCGGATCATGCACTGATCACGTGGCTGATAATGCACTGATCACATGGCTGATCATGCACTGATCACGAAGTTGAGCATACACTGATCACGTGACTGTGCATGCACTGATCACGCTGATAATGCACTGATTACAAGCTGAGCATACACTGATCACGTGACTGTATGCACTCATCACGGTGCTGATCATGCACTGATCACGTGGCTGATCATGCCCTGATACCCTGGCTCTCACACTGATCAGGTGACTGATCATGCACTCTTCACGTGCCTGATCATACACTGATATTGCTGATCATACACGATTACGTTACGTGCATTGCACTTATCACGTGCTATCATGCACTGATAACGTGGCTGATCATGCACTGATCTCATGGATGATCATACATTGATCACGTGACAGATCATGCACTAATCAGGTGCTATCATGCACTGATCACATGACTGGCATGCACTGTTATGTGGATATCATACACTGACACGTGACTGATCATGCACTTATCACGTGGCTATCGTACCTGATCATGTGACTGCGCTTGCATGATCACGGAACTGTCGGCAATGGTAACTTGGCTATCATACAGCTATCACGTGTTGATCCTGCACTGATCATGTGACTGAGCATGCACCGATCACGTAGCTACAGCATTGTCCCTTGGCTGTCATGCACTGATCACGTGGCTGATCATACACTGATCACCTGACTGTGCATGCACTGACACGTGGCTGATAAGCATGATCATTGCTGATCATGTACTGATCACCGGTGGCTTCCATGAACCTGATCACGTGGCTGATCATAATAATGATCATCTGGACTGATATGAACTGATCACGTGGCTATCATGCACTGATCACGTGGATGATCATACATTGAACACGTGACTGTTTCATGCACTGATCACCTGGTTATCATTGCACTGATCACATAGCTGATCATGCACTGTTCACGTGACTGATCATGCACTGAAGACGTGACGATAATGCACTGATCACGTGGGCTATCATGCACTGATCATGTGACTGCGCATGCAGTGATCTCGTGAGGATGATCATACACTGATCACGTGGCTGATCAGGAACTGATCACGTGCTGAGCATAGTGATCACGTGTCTAAATGTTTCTGATCATGTTATTGATCATGTGCTTATCACGTGGGTATCATGCACTGATCACGTGACTGTGCATGCCACTGATCATATAACTGTAGGCAGATGATCACATGCCTATTCATGCACTGACCACGTGGCTGATCATGCACTGATCATGTGACTGAAGTATTCACTAATCACGTAGCTATCATGCATTCATCACTTGGCTATCATGCACTGATCACGTGACTGCACATTGCACTGATGACGTGGCTGATCATACAGTGATCACGTGATTGATCATGCACTGATCATGTGGCTGATCATGCACTAATCACGTTGCTGATCATGCACTGGTCAGGTGCCTATCATGCACTGATTTACGTGGGCTGAATCATGCACTGATCACATGGCAATCATGCGCTGATCACGTGGCTGATCATACACTGGTCACATGACTGTGCATGCACTGATCATATAACTGTAGGCAATGATCACATGCCTATCATGCACTGACCACGTGGCTGATCATGCACTGATCATGTGACTGAGTATTCACTGATCACGTAGCTATCATGCATTCATCACTTGGCTATCATGCACTGATCACGTGACTGGCACATGAATTGATGACGTGGCTGATCATACAGTGATCACGTGATTGATCATGCACTGATCATGTGGCTGATCATGCACTAATCACGTTGCTGATCATGCACTGGTCAGGTGCCTATCATGCACTGATTACGTGGCTGATCATGCACTGATCACATGGCAATCATGCACTGATCACGTGGCTGATCATGCACTGATCACGAAGGTGATCATAGACTGATCACGTGACTGCATGCACTGACCACTTGGCTGATCATGCACTGATCAAGTGGCTGATCATGCCACTGATCACGTGTCTGATCATACACTGATCACATGACTGTGCATGCACTGATAACATGGCTGATCATGCACTGATCACGTGGCTGATCCTACACTGATCAGGTACCTGATCATGCACGAATAACGTTGCTAGCATGCACTGATCACGTGGCTGATCATACACTGATCACGTGCCTGATCATGCACTAATCACGTTGCGGATCATGCACTGAAACCGTGGCTGATCATACACTGATAACGTGGCTGATCATACTCTGATCATATGGCTGATCATGCACTGATCACGTGGCTGATCATACTCTGATCACGAAGCTGATCATACATTGATCACGTGACTGGATGAGCTGATCACTTGACTGTGCTTGCACTGATCATGTGGATGATCATGCACTGATTAATCATGTACTGGGCACGTGGCTATCATGCACTGGATATCATACACTGATCACGTGCCTGATCATGCAGTGATAATGTGGCTGATCATACACTGATCACGTGGCTGATCATGCACTAATCACGTTGTGGATCATGCACTGATCAAGTGGCTGATCATACACTGATAACGTGGCTGACATTCACTGATCACTTGGCTGATCTTACACTGATCACGTGGCTGATCATGCACTGATCATGTGACTGAGCATGCACTGATCACGTGACTGATCATGCACTGATAACGTGCCTGATCATGCACTGATCACGTGGTGATCATACACTGATCACGAAGCTGATCATACATTGATCACGTGACTGGATGAGCTGATCACTTGACTGTGCTTGCACTGATCACGTGGATGATCATGCACTGATTAATCATGTACTGGTCACGTGGCTATCATGCACTGATCACGTGGCTATCATGCACTGATCACGTGACTGCGCATGCACTGATTATGTGGATGATCATACACTGATCACGTGACTGATCACGCACTGATCACGTGACTGATCATGCACTGATCACGTGGCTAACGTGACCTGATCATGTGACTGCGCTTGCAGTGATCACGGAACTGTCGGCAATGGTAACTTGGCTATCATACACTGATCACGTGGCTGATCCTGCACTGATCATGTGACTGAGCATGCACCGATCACGTGGCTACATGCATTGGTCCCTTGGCTATCATGCACTGATCACGTGGCTGATCATACACTGATTAATCATGTACTGGTTACGTGGCTATCATGCACTGATCACTTGATTGTGCCTGCAGTGATCACGTGGCTGATCATGCACTTATCACGTGGCTGATCATGCACTAATCACATGGCTGATCATGAACTGATCACGTGACTTAGCATGCAGTGATCTCGTGTCTGCATGGTGCTAATCATGTGACTGATCATGAACTTATCACGTGGCTATCATGCACTGATGATGTGCCTCAGGAAGCAATAACCAAAGAGCTGAGCAGGCATGAATCATGCAATCAGCAGGCAATAATCATTGACCTCAGCTGTGATGAATCATGCTGCTCAGCTGGCAATAATCAACCAGCTGAGCAGGTAGGAATCAGACGGCTCAGCTGGCAATTGTCAAGCAGATGAGCAGGTAGAAATCACGCAGCTCAGCTGGCAATTGTCAAGCAGCTCAGCAGACAGGAATCACGCAGCACAGTAGGCCCTGGTCATGAGACTCAGCAGGCACTTTTAACGTGGCTGATCTTACACTGATCAAGTGACTGATCATGCACTGATCACACGGCTATCATACACTGATCATATGACTGTGCATGCACTGATCATGTGGATGATCATACACTGGTCACGTGACTGATCATGCACTGATCATGTGGCTGATCATGCACTGATCAAGTGGTTGATCATGCACTGATCACGTGGCTATCATGCAATGACCACGTGACTGCGCATGCACTGTTTATGTGAATGATCATACACTGATCACGTGACTGATCTTGCACTGATCACGTGGCTATCATGCACTCATCACGTGACTGCGCATGCACTGATCACGTATCTGTAGGCAATGATCACTTGGCTATCATGCACTGATCACGTGGCTGATCATGCACTGATCAGGTGACTCAGCATGCACCGATCACATAGCTATCATGCATTGATCACTTGGCTATCATGCACTGATCACGTGGCTGATCATACACTGATCATGTGACTGCACATGCACGGATCACGTGGCTGATCATACAGTGATCAGGTGGCGATCATGCACTGATCACGTGGCTGATCATGCACTCATCATGTTGCTGATCATGCACTGGTCAGCTGGCTATCATGCACTGATTACGTGCCTGATCATGCACTGATCACGTGGTGATCATACACTGATCTGAAGCTAATCATAGACTGTTCACGTGACTTCATGCACTGATCACTTGCCTGATCATGCACTGATCAAGTGGCTGATCATGCAGTGATCACCTGACTGATCAAACACTGATCACGTGACTGATCGTGCACTAATTACGTGGCTGATCATGCACTGATCACGTAGCTGATCATACACTGATCACGTGACTGTGCATGCACTGATCACGTGGCTGATCATACACTGATCACGTGGCTGATCATACTCTGATCACATGGCTGATCATGCGCTGATCACGTGGCTGATCATACTCTGATCACGAAGCTGATCATACATTGATCACGTGACTGGATGCACTGATCACTTGACTGTGCTTGCACTGATCACGTGGATGATATTGCACTGATTAAGCCTGTACTGGGCACGTGGCTATCATGCACTGGATATCATACACTGATCACGTGCCTGATCATGCACTGATAATGTGGCTGATCATACACTGATCACGTGGCTGATCATGCACTAATCACGTGGCTGATCATGCACTAATCACATGGCTGATCATGAACTGATCACGTGACTTAGCATGCAGTGATCTCGTGTCTGCATGGTGCTGATCATGTGACTGATCATGAACTTATCACGTGGCTATCATGCACTGATGATGTGCCTCAGGAAGCAATAACCAAAGAGCTGAGCAGGCATGAATCATGCAATCAGCAGGCAATAATCATTGACCTCAGCTGTGATGAATCATGCTGCTCAGCTGGCAATAATCAACCAGCTGAGCAGGTAGGAATCAGACGGCTCAGCTGGCAATTGTCAAGCAGATGAGCAGGTAGAAATCACGCAGCTCAGCTGGCAATTGTCAAGCAGCTCAGCAGACAGGAATCACGCAGCACAGTAGGCCCTGGTCATGAGACTCAGCAGGCACTTTTAACGTGGCTGATCTTACACTGATCAAGTGACTGATCATGCACTGATCACACGGCTATCATACACTGATCATATGACTGTGCATGCACTGATCATGTGGATGATCATACACTGGTCACGTGACTGATCATGCACTGATCATGTGGCTGATCATGCACTGATCAAGTGGTTGATCATGCACTGATCACGTGGCTATCATGCAATGACCACGTGACTGCGCATGCACTGTTTATGTGAATGATCATACACTGATCACGTGACTGATCACGAACAGATCACGTGACTGATCTTGCACTGATCACGTGGCTATCATGCACTCATCACGTGACTGCGCATGCACTGATCACGTATCTGTAGGCAATGATCACTTGGCTATCATGCACTGATCACGTGGCTGATCATGCACTGATCAGGTGACTCAGCATGCACCGATCACATAGCTATCATGCATTGATCACTTGGCTATCATGCACTGATCACGTGGCTGATCATACACTGATCATGTGACTGCACATGCACGGATCACGTGGCTATCATGCACTGATCACGTGACTGCGCATGCACTGATTATGTGGATGATCATACACTGATCACGTGACTGATCACGCACTGATCACGTGGACTGATCATGCACTGATCACGTGGCTAACGTGACCTGATCATGTGACTGCGCTTGCAGTGATCACGGAACTGTCGGCAATGGTAACTTGGCTATCATACACTGATCACGTGGCTGATCCTGCACTGATCATGTGACTGAGCATGCACCGATCACGTGGCTACATGCATTGGTCCCTTGGCTATCATGCACTGATCACGTGGCTGATCATACACTGATTAATCATGTACTGGTTACGTGGCTATCATGCACTGATCACTTGATTGTGCCTGCAGTGATCACGTGGCTGATCATGCACTTATCACGTGGCTGATCATGCACTAATCACATGGCTGATCATGAACTGATCACGTGACTTAGCCTGCAGTGATCTCGTGTCTGCATGGTGCTGATCATGTGACTGATCATGAACTTATCACGTGGCTATCATGCACTGATGATGTGCCTCAGGAAGCAATAACCAAAGAGCTGAGCAGGCATGAATCATGCAATCAGCAGGCAATAATCATTGACCTCAGCTGTGATGAATCATGCTGCTCAGCTGGCAATAATCAACCAGCTGAGCAGGTAGGAATCAGACGGCTCAGCTGGCAATTGTCAAGCAGATGAGCAGGTAGAAATCACGCAGCTCAGCTGGCAATTGTCAAGCAGCTCAGCAGACAGGAATCACGCAGCACAGTAGGCCCTGGTCATGAGACTCAGCAGGCACTTTTAACGTGGCTGATCTTACACTGATCAAGTGACTGATCATGCACTGATCACACGGCTATCATACACTGATCATATGACTGTGCATGCACTGATCATGTGGATGATCATACACTGGTCACGTGACTGATCATGCACTGATCATGTGGCTGATCATGCACTGATCAAGTGGTTGATCATGCACTGATCACGTGGCTATCATGCAATGACCACGTGACTGCGCATGCACTGTTTATGTGAATGATCATACACTGATCACGTGACTGATCTTGCACTGATCACGTGGCTATCATGCACTCATCACGTGACTGCGCATGCACTGATCACGTATCTGTAGGCAATGATCACTTGGCTATCATGCACTGATCACGTGGCTGATCATGCACTGATCAGGTGACTCAGCATGCACCGATCACATAGCTATCATGCATTGATCACTTGGCTATCATGCACTGATCACGTGGCTGATCATACACTGATCATGTGACTGCACATGCACGGATCACGTGGCTGATCATACAGTGATCAGGTGGCGATCATGCACTGATCACGTGGCTGATCATGCACTCATCATGTTGCTGATCATGCACTGGTCAGCTGGCTATCATGCACTGATTACGTGCCTGATCATGCACTGATCACGTGGTGATCATACACTGATCTGAAGCTAATCATAGACTGTTCACGTGACTTCATGCACTGATCACTTGCCTGATCATGCACTGATCAAGTGGCTGATCATGCAGTGATCACCTGACTGATCAAACACTGATCACGTGACTGATCGTGCACTAATTACGTGGCTGATCATGCACTGATCACGTAGCTGATCATACACTGATCACGTGACTGTGCATGCACTGATCACGTGGCTGATCATACACTGATCACGTGGCTGATCATACTCTGATCACATGGCTGATCATGCGCTGATCACGTGGCTGATCATACTCTGATCACGAAGCTGATCATACATTGATCACGTGACTGGATGCACTGATCACTTGACTGTGCTTGCACTGATCACGTGGATGATATTGCACTGATTAAGCCTGTACTGGGCACGTGGCTATCATGCACTGGATATCATACACTGATCACGTGCCTGATCATGCACTGATAATGTGGCTGATCATACACTGATCACGTGGCTGATCATGCACTAATCACGTTGCGCATCATGCACTGATCAAGTAGCTGATCATACACTGATAACGTAGCTGACATTCACTGATCACTTGGCTGATCATACACTGAACACGTGGCTGATCATGCACTGATCATGTGACTGAGCATGCACTGATCACGTAGCTATCATGCATTGATCACTTGGTTATCATGCACTGATAACGTGGCTGATCATACACTGATCACGTGACTGCACATGCAATGATGACATGGCTGATCATTCAGTGATCACGTGATTGATCATGCACTGATCACGTGGCTGATCATACAATGATCACGGGGCTCATCATGCACTGATCACGTGAATGATCATTCACTGATAACGTGCCTGATCATGCACTGATCACGTGGTGATCATGCACTGATCTGAAGCTAATCATAGACTGTTCACGTGACTTTCATGCACTGATCACTTGCCTGATCATGTACTGATCAAGTGGCTGATCATGCACTGATCACCTGACTGATCATACACTGATCACGTGGCTGACTATGCACTGATCACGTAGCTGATCATACACTGATCAAGTGACTGTGCATGCACTGATAACGTGGCTGATCATACACTGATCAGGTGCCTGATCATGCACTGATCACGTTGCGGATCATGCACTGATCACGTGGCTGATCATACTCTGATCACGAAGCTGATCATACACTGATCACGTGACTGCATGCACTGATCACTTGACTGTGCATGCACTGATCACGTGGATGATCATGCACTGATTAATCATGTACTGGTCACGTGGCTATCATGCACTGATCACGTGGCTGATCATACACTGATCACGTGACTGATCATGCACTGATCACGTGGCTCTCATGCACTGATCACTTGATTGTGCATGCAATAATCACGTGGATGATCATGCACTGATAACGTGCCTGATCATGCACTGATCCCGTGGTGATCATACACTGATCTGAAGCTAATCATAGACTGTTCACGTGACTTCATGCACTGATCACTTGCCTGATCATGCACTGATCAAGTGGCTGATCATGCAGTGATCACCTGACTGATCAAACACTGATCACGTGACTGATCATGCACTGATCACGACATGATCATGCACTAAATACGTGGCTGATCATGCACTGATCACGTAGCTGATCATACACTGATCAAGTGACTGTGCATGCACTGATAACGTGGCTGATCATACACTGATCAGGTGCCTGATCATGCACTGATCACGTTGCGGATCATGCACTGATCACGTGGCTGATCATACTCTGATCACGAAGCTGATCATACACTGATCACGTGACTGCATGCACTGATCACTTGACTGTGCATGCACTGATCACGTGGATGATCATGCACTGATTAATCATGTACTGCTCACGTGGCTATCATGCACTGATCACGTGGCTGATCATACACTGATCACGTGACTGATCATGCACTGATCACGACATGATCATGCACTAAATACGTGGCTGATCATGCACTGATCACGTAGCTGATCATACACTGATCAAGTGACTGTGCATGCACTGATAACGTGGCTGATCATACACTGATCAGGTGCCTGATCATGCACTGATCACGTTGCGGATCATGCACTGATCACGTGGCTGATCATACTCTGATCACGAAGCTGATCATACACTGATCACGTGACTGCATGCACTGATCACTTGACTGTGCATGCACTGATCACGTGGATGATCATGCACTGATTAATCATGTACTGCTCACGTGGCTATCATGCACTGATCACGTGGCTGATCATACACTGATCACGTGACTGATCATGCACAGAGCACGTGGCTCTCATGCACTGATCACTTGATTGTGCATGCAATAATCACGTGGATGATCATGCACTTATCACATGGCTGTTCATGAACTGATTACGTGACTTAGCATGCAATGGTCTCGTGTCTGAATGGTGCTGATCATGTGAGTGATCATGAACTGATCACGTGGCTATCATGCACTGATGACGTCCCTCAGGAGGTAATAACCAAAGAGCTGAGCAGGCACGAATCACGCAATCAGCAGGCAATAATCATGGACCTCAGCTGTGATGAATCATGCTGCTCAGCTGGCAGTCATCAAGCAGCTGAATAGGCAGGAATCAGACGGCTCAGCTGGCAATTGTCAAGCAGATGAGCAGGCAGGAACCACGCAGCTAAGATGGCAATTGTCAAGTAGCTTATCCGACAGGATCACGCAGCTCAGTAGTCCCTGGTCATGGGACTCAGCAGGCACTGTTCACGTGGCTGATCATACACTGACCAAGTGACTGATCATGAACTGATCACGTGCCTGATCATGCACTGATCACGTGGCTGATCATTCACTGATCACGTGACTGATCATGAACTGATCACGTGCCTGATCATGCACTGATCACGTGGCTGATCATGCACTGATCACGAAGCTGAGCATTACACTGATCACGTAACTCTGCATGCACTGATCACGTGGCTGATCATACACTGATCACGTGCCTGATCAGGCACTAATCACGTTGCGGATCATGCACTGAAACCGTGGCTGATCATACACTGATCACGTGGCTGATCATACTCTGATCACATGGCTGATCATGCACTGATCACGTGGCTGATCATACTCTGATCACGAAGCTGATCATACATTGATCACGTGACTGGATGCACTGATCACTTGACTGTGCTTGCACTGATCACGTGGATGATCATGCACTGATTAATCATGTACTGGGCACGTGGCTATCATGCACTGGATATCATACACTGATCACGTGCCTAATCATGCACTGATAATGTTGCGCATCATGCACTGATCAAGTAGCTGATCATACACTGATCATGTGGCTGATCATGCACTGATCATGTGACTGAGCATGCACTGATCACGTAGCTATCATGCATTGATCACTTGGTTATCATGCACTGATAACGTGGCTGATCATACACTGATCACGTGACTGCACATGCAATGATGACATGGCTGATCATTCAGTGATCACGTGATTGATCATGCACTGATCATGTGGCTGATGATTCACTAATCACGTTGCTGATCATGCACTGCTCAGGTGGCTATCATGCACTGATCACGTGGCTGATCATACACTGATCACGTGACTCATCATGCACTGATCACGTGACTGATAATGCACTGATCACGTGCCTGATCATGCAATGATCACGTGGCTGATCATGCACTGATCTGAAGCTAATCATAGACTGTTCATGTGCCTTCATGCACTGATCACTTGCCATATCGTGCACTGATCAATTGGCTGATCATGCACTGATCACCTGACTGATCATACACTGATCACGTGCCTGATTATGCACTGATTACGTGCCTGATCATGCACTAATTACGTGGCTGATCATGCACTGATGACGTAGCTCATCATACACTGAACACGTGACTGTGCATGCACTGATAACGTGGCTGATCATGCACTGATCACGTGGCTGATCATGCACTGATCCTGAGGCTGATCATACACTGATCACGTGCCTGATCATGCACTGATCACGTGGCTGATCATACACTGATCACGTGGCTGATCATACACTGATCACGTGGCTGCATGCACTGATCACTTCACTGTGCATGCACTGATCACGTGGATGATCATGCTCTGATTAATCATGTACTGGTCACGTGGCTATCATGCACTGATCACGTGGCTGATCATACACTGATTACGTGACTGATCATGCACAGATCACGTGGCTCTCATGCACTGATCACTTGATTATGCATGCAATAATCACGTGGATGATCATGCACGGATCACGAGCCTGATCATGCACTGATCATGTGTCTGATCATGCACTGATCACGTGCCTGATCATGCACTGATCAAGTGGCTGATCATGCACTGATCACGTGCCTGATCATGCACTGATCAAGTGGCTGATCATGCACTGATCACGTGTCTGATCATACACTGATCACGTGTACGATCATGCACTGATCACGTAGGTGATCATACACTGATCACATGGCTATCATGCACTGATGCCCTGGCTGATCATGCACTGATCAGGTGACTGCATTCACTGAACACCTGGCTGATCATGCACTGATCATGTGGCTGATCATACACTGATCACGTGGCTATCATACACTGATCACATGGCTATCATGCACTGATCCCCTGGCTGATCATGCACTGATCAGGTGACTGCATTCACTGAACACCTGGCTGATCATGCACTGATCATGTGGCTGGTCATACACTGATCACGTGACTGATCATGCACTAATCACATTGCGGATCATGCACTGATCACGTGGCTGATAATGCACTGATCACATGGCTGATCATGCACTGATCACGAAGTTGATCATACACTGATCACGTGACTGTGCATGCACTGATCATGTGGCTGATAATGCACTGATCACGAAGTTGATCATACACTGATCACGTGACTGTGCATGCACTCATCACGGGGCTGATCATGCCCTGATACCCTGGCTCTCATACACTGATCAGGTGACTGATCATGCACTCTTCACGTGCCTGATCATGCACTGATCATTTGGCTGATCATACACTGATCACGTTACTGTGCATGCACTTATCACGTGGCTATCATGCACTGATCACGTGGCTGATCATGCACTGATCACATGGATGATCATACACTGATCACGTGACAGATCATGCACTGAAGACCTGACTGATCATGCACTGATCACGTGGCTATCATGCACTGATCACGTGGCTATCATGCACTGATCACGTGACTGATCACGTGGCTATCGTGACCTGATCATGTGACTGCGCTTGCACTGATCACGGAAACTGTCGGCAATGGTAACTTGCTATCATACACTGATCACGTGGCTGATTCTGCACTGATCATGTGAGTGAGCATGCACCGATCACGTAGCTACATGCATTGGTCCCTTGGCTATCATGCACTGATCACGTGGCTGATCATACACTGATCACCTGACGGTGCATGCACTGATCACGTGGCTGATAATGCACTGATCACGTGGCTGATCATGTACTGATCACGTGGCTATCATGACCTGATCACGTGGCTGATCATGCACTGATCATGTGACTTGAGCATGCACTGATCACGTAGCTATCATGCATGATTCACTTGGTTATCATGCACTGATAACGTGGCTGATCATACACTGATCACGGGACTGCACATGCAATGATGACATGCTGATCATTCAGTGATCACGTGATTGATCATGCACTGATCATGTAGCTGATCATTCACTAATCACGTTGCTGCTCAGCACTTGCTCAGGTGCTATCATGCACTGATCACGTGGCTGAACATGCACTTATCACGTGACTGATCATGCACTGATCACGTGACTGATCATGCACTGATAACGTGCCTGATCATGCACTGATCACGTGGTGATCATACACTGAATCACGGAAGCTGATCATACACTGATCACTGTGACTGCATGCACTGATCACTTGACTGTGCATTGCACTGATCACGTGGCTGATTCATACACTGATCACGTTACTGATCATGCACAAGATCACGTGGCTCTCATGCACTGATCCACTTGATTGTGCATGCAATATCACGTGGATGATCATGCCACTGATAACGTGCCTGATCATGCACTGATCACGTGGTGATCATACACTGATCTGATGCTAATCATAGACTGTTCACGTGACTTCATGCACTGATCACTTGCCTGATCATGCACTGATCACGTGGCTGATCATACTCTGATCACGAAGCTGATCATACACTGATCACGTGACTGCATGCACTGATCACTTGACTGTGCATGCACTGATCACGTGGATGATCATGCACTGATTAATCATGTACTGCTCACGTGGCTATCATGCACTGATCACGTGGATGATCATACACTGATCACGTGACTGATCATGCACAGAGCACGTGGCTCTCATGCACTGATCACTGATTGTGCATGCAATAATCACGTGGATGATCATGCACTTATCACATGGCTGTTCATGAACTGATTACGTGACTTAGCATGCAATGGTCTCATGTCTGAATGGTGCTGATCATGTGACTGATCATGAACTGATCAAGTGGCTATCATGCACTGATGACGTGCCTCAGGAGGTAATAACCAAAGAGCTGGAGCAGGCACGAATCACGCAATCAGCAGGCCAATAATCATGGACCTCAGCTGTGATGAATCATGCTGCTTCAAGCTTGCAGTCATCAAGCAGCTGAATAGGCAGGAATCAGACGGCTCAGCTGGCAATTGTCAAGCATATGAGCAGGCAGGAAACCACGCAGCTAAGATGGCAATTGTCAAGTAGCTTATCCGACAGGATCACGCAGCTCAGTAGTCCCTGGTCACGGGACTCAGCAGGCACTGTTCACGTGGCTGATCATACACTGACCAAGTGACTGATCATGAACTGATCACGTGCCTGATCATGCACTGATCACGTGGCTGAGCATATAGTGATCACGTAACTCTGCATGCACTGATCATGTGGCTGATCATGCACTGATCACAGTGGCTGGATAATGCCCTGATAACCTGGTTATCATACACTGATCACATGACTGATCATACACTCTTCACGTGCCTGATCATGCACTGATCTCGTGGCTATCATGCACTGATCACGAATCTGATCATTAATACTGATCACATGACTGTGCATGCACTGATCACGTGGCTGATATGCACTGATCACGTGGCTGATCATACATTGATCACGTGGCTGATCATGCACTAATCACGTTGCGGATCATGCACTGATCACGTGGCTGATCATGTACTGGTCAGCTGGCTATCATGCACTGATTACGTGGCTGATCATACACTGATCACATGGCTAATCATGCACTGATCCCCTGGCTGATCATGCACTGAACAGGTGACTGTGCATCACTGAACACCTGGCTGATCATGCACTGATCCTGTGGCTGATCATACACTGATCACGTGACTGATTATGCACTAATCACGTTGCGGATCATGCACTGATCACGTGGCTGATAATGCACTGATCACATGGCTGATCATGCCACTGATCACGAAGTTGAGCATACACTGATCACGTGACTGTGCATGCACTGATCACGTGGCTGATAATGCACTGATTACGAAGCTGAGCATACACTGATCACGTGACTGTGCATGCACTCATCACGGTGCTGATCATGCACTGATCACGTGGCTGATCATGCCCTGATACCCCTGGCTCTCATACACTGATCAGGTGAACTGATCATGCACTCTTCACGTGCCTGATCATACACTGATCATTTGGCTGATCATACACTGATTACGGTTACTGTGCATGCACTTATCACGTGGCTATCATGCACTGATAACGTGGCTGATCATGCACTGATCTCATGGATGATCATACATTGATCACGTGACAGATCATGCACTGATCAGGTGGCTATCATGCACTGATCACATGACTGCGGCATGCACTGATTATGTGGATGATCATACACTGATCACGTGACTGATCATGCACTTATCACGTGGCTATCGTGACCTGATCATGTGACTGCGCTTGCACTGATCACGGAACTGTCGTCAATGGTAACTTGGCTATCATACACTGATCACGTGGTTGATCCACTGCACTGATCATGTGACTGAGCATGCACCGATCACGTAGCTACATGCATTGGTCCCTTGGCTGTCATGCACTGATCACGTGGCTGATCATACACTGATCACCTGACTGTGCATGCACTGATCACGTGGGCTGATAATGCACTGATCATGTTGCTGGATCATGTACTGATCACGTGGCTATCATGACCTGATCACGTGGCTGATCATATAATGATCATCTGACTGATCATGAACTGATCACGTGGCTATCATGCACTGATCACGTGGAATGATCATACATTGAACACGTGACTGTTCATCGCACTGATCACCCTGGTTATCATGCACTGATCACATAGCTGATCATGCACTGTTTCACGTGACTGATCATGCACTGAAGACGTGACCGATAATGCACTGATCACGTGGCTATCATGCACTGATCATGTGACTGCGCATGCAGTGATCTCGAGGAATGATCATACACTGATCACGTGGCCTGATCAGGAACTGATCACGTGGCTGAGCATAGTGATCACGTTGTCTAAATGTTTCTGATCATGTTATTGATCATGTGCTTATCACGTGGGTATCATGCACTGATCACGTGACTGTGCATGCACTGATCATATAACTGTAGGCAATGATCACATGCCTATCATGCACTGACCACGTTGGCTGATCATGCACTGATCATGTGACTGAGTATTCACTAATCACGTAGCTTATCATGCATTCATCACTTGGCTTATCATGCACTGATCACGTGACTGCACATGCACTGATGACGTGGCTGATCATACAGTGATCACGTGATTGATCATCACTGATCATGTGGCTGATCATGCACTAATCACGTTGCTGATCATGCACTGGTCAGGTGCCTATCATGCACTGATTACGTGCTGATCATGCACTGATCACATGGCAATCATGCGCTGATCACGTGGCCTGATCATACACTGGTCACATGACTGTGCATGCACTGATCATATAACTGTAGGCAATGATCACATGCCTATCATGCACTGACCACGTGCTGATCATGCACTGATCATGGACTGAGTATTCACTGATCACGTAGCTATCATGCATTCATCACTTGGCTATCATGCACTGATCACGTGACTGCACTGAATTGATGACGTGGCTGATCATACAGTGATCACGTGATTGATCATGCACTGATCATGTGGCTGATCATGCACTAATCACGTTTGCTGATCATGCACTGGTCAGGTGCCTATCATGCACTGATTACGTGGCTGATCATGCACTGATCACATGGCAATCATGCACTGATCACGTGGCTGATCATGCCACTGATCACGAAGGTGATCATAGACTGATCACGTGACTGCATGCACTGACCACTTGGCTGATCATGCACTGATCAAGTGGCTGATCATGCACTGATCACGTGTCTGATCATACACTGATCACATCGACTGTGCATGCGACTGGATAACATGAGCACTGATCACCTGCACCTGATCAGATGGCTGATCCTACACTGATAGGTACTGATCATGCACGAATAACGTTGCTAGGCATGCACTGAGTCACGTGGCTGATCATACACTATCAACTGCCTGATCAATGCACTAATCACGTTGCGGATCATGCACTGAAACCGTGGTGATCATACACTGATAACGTGGGCTGATCATACTTCTGATCATATGGCTGATCATTGCACTGATCACGTGGCTGATCATACTCTGATCACGAAGCTGATCATACATTGATCACGGACTGGATGAGCTGATCTTGACGTGCTTGCACTGATATTGGATGATCATGCACTGATTAATCATGTAACTGGCACGTGGCTATCATGCACTGGATATCATACACTGATCACGTGCCTGATCATGCAGTGATTAATGTGGTGATCATACACTGATCACGTGGCTGATCATGCACTAATCACGTTGTGGATCATGCACTGATCACAGTGGCTGATCACACTGATAACGTGGCTGACATTCACTGATCACTTGGCTGATCTTACACTGATCACGTGGCTGATCATGCACTGATCATGTGACTGAGCATGCACTGATCACGTGACTGATCATGCACTGATAACGTTGCCTGATCATGCACTGATCACGTGGTGATCATACACTGATCACGAAGCTGATCATACATTGATCACGTGACTGGATGAAGCTGATCACTTGACTGTGCTTGCACTGATCACGTGGATGATCATGCACTGATTAATCATGTACTGGTCACGTGGCTATCATGCACTGATCACGTGGCTATCATGCACTGATCACGTGACTGCGCATGCACTGATTATGTGGATGATCATACACTGATCACGTGACTGATCACGCACTGATCACGTGACTGATCATGCACTGATCACGTGGCTAACGTGACCTGATCATGTGACTGCGCTTGCAGTGATCACGGAACTGTCGGCAATGGTAACTTGGCTATCATACACTGATCACGTGGCTGATCCTGCACTGATCATGTGACTGAGCATGCACCGATCACGTGGCTACATGCATTGGTCCCTTGGCTATCATGCACTGATCACGTGGCTGATCATACACTGATTAATCATGTACTGGTTACGTGGCTATCATGCACTGATCACTTGATTGTGCCTGCAGTGATCACGTGGCTGATCATGCACTTATCACGTGGCTGATCATGCACTAATCACATGGCTGATCATGAACTGATCACTGTGACTTAGCATGCAGTGATCTCGTGTCTGCCATGGTGCTAATCATGTGACTGATCATGAAACTTATCACGTGGCTATCATGCACTGATGATGTGCCTCAGGAAGCAATAACCAAAGAGCTGAGCAGGCATGATCATGCAATCAGCAGGCAATAATCATTGACCTCAGCTGTGATGAATCATGCTGCTCAGCTGGCAATAATCAACCAGCTGAGCAGGTAGGAATCAGACGGCTCAGCTGGCAATTGTCAAGCAGATGAGCAGGTAGAAATCACGCAGCTCAGCTGGCAATTGTCAAGCAGCTCAGCAGACAGGAATCACGCAGCACAGTAGGCCCTGGTCATGAGACCTCAGCAGGCACTTTTAACGTGGCTGATCTTACACTGATCAAGTGACTGATCATGCACTGATCCACACGGCTATCATACACTGATCATATGACTGTGCATGCACTGATCATGTGGATGATCATACACTGGTCACGTGACTGATCATGCACTGATCATGTGGCTGATCATGCACTGATCAAGTGGATGATCATGCACTGATCACGTGGCTATCATGCAATGACCCACGTGACTGCGCATGCACTGTTTATGTGAATGATCATACACTGATCACGTGACTGACACGACGATCACGTGACTGCTTGCACTGATCACGTGGCTATCATGCACTCATCACGTGACTGCGCATGCACTGATCACGTATCTGTAGGCAATGATCACTTGGCTTATCATGCACTGATCACGTGGCTGATCATGCACTGATAGGTGACTCAGCATGCACCGATCACAATAGCTATCAATGCATTGATCACTTGGCTATCATGCACTGATCACGTGGCTGATCAACACTGATCATGTGACTGCACATGCACGGATCACGTGGCTGATCATACAGTGATCAGGTGGCGATCATGCACTGATCACGTGGCTGATCATGCACTCATCATGTTGCTGATTCATGCACTGGTCAGCTGCTATCATGCACTGATTACGTGCTGATCATGCACTGATCACGTGGTGATCATACACTGATCTGAAGCTAATCATAGACTGTTCACGTGACTTCATGCACTGATCACTTGCCTGATCATGCACTGATCAAGTGGCTGATCATGCCAGTGATCACCTGACTGATCAAACACTGATCACGTGACTGATCGTGCACTAATTACGTGGCTGATCATGCACTGATCACGTAGCTGATCATACACTGATCACGTGACTGTTCATGCACTGATCACGTGGCTGATCATACACTGATCACGTGGC
>NW_020190878.1:0-187785 GCF_002263795.3 Bos taurus | reverse complement strand
AACTGATCATGCACTGATCACGTGGCTATCATGCACTGATCACGTTACTGATCTTGCAATGATCACGTGACTGACCATGCACTGATCACGTGACTGATCATGCACTGATGAGCTGGCAATCATGCACTGATTACTTGGCGGATCATACACTGATCACGTGACTGATAATGCACTGATCATCTGGCTATCGTGCCCTCATTACCTGGCTATCGTGCACTGATCACGTGGTTGATCATACACTGATCACGAGACTGATCTTTCACTGATCACGTCTGTATCATGCACTGATCACCTGACTGCCCATGCACTGATCACGTGGCTGATCACACACGTATCACATGACTGATCATGAACTGATCACGTGGCTATCATGCACTGATCACGTGGCTGATCGTGCAATGATCACGTAGCTACCATGTTCTGGTCACGGGACTGATGATGCACTGATGATGTAATTGATCATGCACTGATCATGTGGCTGATCATGCACTGATCACGTGGCTATAATGCACTGATCACTTGGCTGGTCATGCAATGATCACGCAGCTACCATGTACTGGTCACGTGACTGATCATGCACTGATCACGTAATTGATCATGAACTGATCACGTGGCTGATCATGCACTGAACACGTGAATAATCATGCACTGATCACGTGGCTGATCATGCACTGATCACGTGGCTATCATGCACTGCTAACTTGGCTGATCATGCAATGATCACGCAGCTACAATGTACTGGTCACGTGACTGATCATGCACTGATGACGTAATTGATCATGCACTGATCACGTGTCTGATCATGCACTGATCACGTGGCTATCATGCACTGATCACTTGGCTGGTCATACTCTGATCACGCAGCTACCATGTACTGGTCACGTGACTGATCATGCACTGATGACGTAATTGATCATGCAGTGATCATGTGGCTGATCATGCACTGATCACATGACTGATCATGCACTGATCACGTGGCTGATCATGCACTGATCACGTGGCTATCATGCACTTATCACATGGCTGGTCATACACTGATCATATAGCTACCATGTACCGGTCACGTGAATGATCATACACCCATCAGGTGACTGTTCATGCACTGATCACGTGGCTATCATGCACTGACCACGAGTCTAAAAATGCACTGATCACGTCTAATCATGCACTGATCACATGACTGCCCATGCACTGATCAGGTGGATGATCATACACTAATCATGTGACAGATCATGCACTGATCACGTGGCTGATCATGCACTGATACCGTGACTGAGCATGGACTGATCACATGACTATCATGGAGTGATCACGTGACTTAATGGCGCTGATCATGTGACTGATCATGCGCTGATCATGTTTGCTATCATACACTGATCATGTGCCCCTGGAGGCAATAAACAAAGAGCTGAGTAGGCACGAATCAAACAGTCAGCAGGCAATAATCATGGAATTCAGCTGTGAGGAATGATGCTGCTCAGCTGGCAATAATCTAGCAGCTGAGCAGGGAGGAATCGTGCAGCTCAGCTGGCAATTGTCAAGCAGATGAGCAGACAGTAATCACGCAGCTCAGCAGGCCCTGATCACGTGACTGAGCATGCACTGTTCACGTGGCTGATCATACACTTATCACGTGATTGATCATGCACTGATCACTTGGATATCATGCACTGATCACGTGGCTGATCATACACTGTTCACGTGTCTGACCATGCACTGATCATTTGGCTGATCATACACTGCTCACATAACTGATCATGCACTGATCACGTGGCTATCATGCACTGATCACGTGACTGATCTTGCACTGATCACGTCTGTATCATGCACTGATCACCTGACTGTTTCCTTGCACTGATCACGTGGATAAACATACACTGATCATGTCACAGATCATGCAGTGATCACGCGGCTATCATGCACTGCTCACGTGGCTGATCATGCAATGATCACGTAGCTACCATGTACTGGTCACGTGAGTGATCATGCACTGAGCACGTAATTGATCATAAACTGATCAGGTGACTTATCATGCACTGTTCACGAGACTGATCATGCACTGATAACGTGGCTATCATGCACTGCTAACGTGGCTGATCATGAAATGATCACGCAGCTACCATGTACTGGTCACGTGAGTGATCATGCACTGATCACTTGGCTGATCATGCACTGATCACGTGACTGATCATGCACTGATCACGTGACTGATCATGCACTGATCACGTGGCTATCATGCACTGATCACTTGGCTGCTCATACACTGATCATGCAGCTAACATGTACTGGTCACGTGACTGATCATGCACTGATGACGTAATTGATCGTGCACTGATCATGTGGCTGATCATGCACTGATCACTTGACTGATCATGCACTGATCACGTGATTTATCATGCACTGATCACGTGGCTATCATACACTGATCACATGGCTGGTCATACACTGATCACATGCCTGGTCATGCACAGATTACATGACTGATCATGCACTGATCACGTGACTGATCATGCACTGATCACGTCACTGATCATGCACTGATCACGTGGCTATCATGCACTACTCACGTGGCTCATCATGCAATGTTCATGTAGCTACCATGTACCGGTCACGTGACTGATCATACACCCATCAGGTGACTGATCATGCACTGATCACGTGGCTATCATGCACTGCTCACGTGGCTGATCATGCAATGATCACGTAGCTACTATGTACTGGTCACGTGAATGATCATGCACTGATCACGTAATTGATCATGCACTGGTCATGTGGCTGATCATGCACTGATCACGTGACTGATCATGCACTGATCACGTGACTGATAATGCACTGATCACGTGGCTGATCATGCACTGATCATATAGCTACCATGTACCGGTCACGTGAATGATCATACACCCATCAGGTGACTGATCATGCACTGATCACGTGGCTATCATGCACTGACCACGAGACTGAAAATGCACTGATCACGTCTAATCATGCACTGATCATGACTGCCCAAGCACTGATCACGTGGATGATCATACACTAATCATGTGACAGATCATGCACTGATCACGTGGCTGATCATGCACTGATACCGTGACTGAGCATGGACTGATCACATGACTATCATGAAGTGATCACGTGACTTAATGGCGCTGATCATGTGACTGATCATGCACTGATCATGTTTGCTATCATACACTGATCATGTGCCCCTGGAGGCAATAAACAAAGAGCTGAGTAGGCACGAATCAAACAGTCAGCAGGCAATAATCATGGAATTCAGCTGTGAGGAATGATGCTGCTCAGCTGGCAATAATCTAGCAGCTGAGCAGGGAGGAATCGTGCAGCTCAGCTGGCAATTGTCAAGCAGATGAGCAGACAGTAATCACGCAGCTCAGCAGGCCCTGATCACGTGACTGAGCATGCACTGTTCACGTGGCTGATCATACACTGATCACGTGATTGATCATGCACTGATCACTTGGATATCATGCACTGATCACGTGGCTGATCATACACTGCTCACGTAACTGATCATGCACTGATCACGTGGCTATCATGCACTGATCACGTGACTGATCATGCACTGATCACGTGACTGACCATGCACTGATCACGTGAACTGATCATGCACTGATGAGCTGGCAATCATGCACTGATTACTTGGCGGATCATACACTGATCACGTGACTGATAATGCACTGATCATCTGGCTATCGTGCCCTCATTACCTGGCTATCGTGCACTGATCACGTGGTTGATCATACACTGATCACGAGACTGATCTTGCACTGATCACGTCTGTATCATGCACTGATCACCTGACTGCCCATGCACTGATCACGTGGCTGATCACACACGTATCACATGACTGATCATGAACTGATCACGTGGCTATCATGCACTGATCACGTGGCTGATCGTGCAATGATCACGTAGTTACCATGTTCTGGTCACGGGACTGATCATGCACTGATGACGTAATTGATCATGCACTGATCATGTGGCTGATCATGCACTGATCACGTGGCTATCATGCACTGATCACTTGGCTCGTCATGCAATGATCACGCAGCTACCCTGTACTGGTCACGTGACTGATCATGCACTGATCACGTAATTGATCATGAACTGATCACGTGGCTGATCATGCACTGAACACGTGAATAATCATGCACTGATCACGTGGCTGATCATGCACTGATCACGTGGCTATCATGCACTGCTAACTTGGCTGATCATGCAATGATCACGCAGCTACCATGTACTGGTCACGTGACTGATCATGTACTGATGACGTAATTGATCATGCACTGATCACGTGACTGATCATGCACTGATCACGTGGCTATCATGCACTGATCACTTGGCTGGTCATACACTGATCACGCAGCTACCATGTACTGGTCACGTGACTGATCATGCAATGATGACGTAATTGATCATGCACTGATCATGTGGCTGATCATGCACTGATCACGTGACTGATCATGCACTGATCACGTGGCTGATCATGCACTGATCACGTGGCTATCATGCACTTATCACATGGCTGGTCATACACTGATCATATAGCTACCATGTACCGGTCACGTGAATGATCATACACCCATCAGGTGACTGTTCATGCACTGATCACGTGGCTATCATGCACTGACCACGAGTCTGAAAATGCACTGATCACGTCTAATCATGCACTGATCACATGACTGCCCATGCACTGATCAGGTGGATGATCATACACTAATCATGTGACAGATCATGCACTGATCACGTGGCTGATCATGCACTGATACCGTGACTGAGCATGGACTGATCACATGACTATCATGGAGTGATCACGTGACTTAATGGCGCTGATCATGTGACTGATCATGCGCTGATCATGTTTGCTATCATACACTGATCATGTGCCCCTGGAGGCAATAAACAAAGAGCTGAGTAGGCACGAATCAAACAGTCAGCAGGCAATAATCATGGAATTCAGCTGTGAGGAATGATGCTGCTCAGCTGGCAATAATCTAGCAGCTGAGCAGGGAGGAATCGTGCAGCTCAGCTGGCAATTGTCAAGCAGATGAGCAGACAGTAATCACGCAGCTCAGCAGGCCCTGATCACGTGACTGAGCATGCACTGTTCACGTGGCTGATCATACACTTATCACGTGATTGATCATGCACTGATCACTTGGATATCATGCACTGATCACGTGGCTGATCATACACTGTTCACGTGTCTGACCATGCACTGATCATTTGGCTGATCATACACTGCTCACATAACTGAACATGCACTGATCACGTGGCTATCATGCACTGATCACGTGACTGATCTTGCACTGATCACGTCTGTATCATGCACTGATCACCTGACTGTTCCTTGCACTGATCACGTGGATAAACATACACTGATCATGTCACAGATCATGCAGTGATCACGCGGCTATCATGCACTGCTCACGTGGCTGATCATGCAATGATCACGTAGCTACCATGTACTGGTCACGTGAGTGATCATGCACTGAGCACGTAATTGATCATAAACTGATCAGGTGACTTATCATGCACTGTTCACGAGACTGATCATGCACTGATCACGTGGCTATCATGCACTGCTAACGTGGCTGATCATGAAATGATCACGCAGCTACCATGTACTGGTCACGTGAGTGATCATGCACTGATCACGTGGCTGATCATGCACTGATCACGTGACTGATCATGCACTGATCACGTCACTGATCATGCACTGATCACGTGGCTATCATGCACTGATCACGTGGCTATCATGCACTGATCACTTGGCTGGTCATACACTGATCATGCAGCTAACATATACTGGTCACGTGACTGATCATGCACTGATGACGTAATTGACCGTGCACTGATCATGTGGCTGATCATGCACTGATCACTTGACTGATCATGCACTGATCACGTGACTTATCATGCACTGATCACGTGGCTATCATACACTGATCACATGGCTGGTCATACACTGATCACATGCCTGGTCATGCACAGATTACATGACTGATCATGCACTGATCACGTCACTGATCATACACTGATCACTTGGCTATCATGCACTACTCACGTGGCTCATCATGCAATGTTCATGTAGCTACCATGTACCGGTCACATGACTGATCATATACCCATCAGGTGACTGATCATGCACTGATCACGTGGCTATCATGCACTGTTCACGTGGCTGATCATACACTGATCACCTGCCTGGTCATGCACAGATCACGTGACTAATCATGAACTGATCACGTAGCAATCATTCACTGATCACCTGACTGATCATGCACTGATCACGTGGCTATCATGCAATGCTAACTTGGCTGATCATGCAATGACCACGCAGCCACCATGTACTGGTCACGTGACTGATCATGCACTGATCACGTGGCTGATCATGCACTGATCACGTGGCTATCATGCACTGATCACGTGGCTGATCATGCAATGATCACGTAGCTACCATGTACTGGTCACGTGAATGATCATGCACTGATCACGTAATGGATCATGCACTGGTCATGTGGCTGATCATGCACTGATCACGTGACTGATCATGCACTGATCACGTGACTGATCATGCACTGATCACTTGGATATCATGCACTGATCACGTGGCTGATCATACACTGCTCACGTAACTGATCATGCACTGATCACGTGGCTATCATGCACTGATCACGTGACTGATCATGCACTGATCACGTGACTGACCATGCACTGATCACGTGACTGATCATGCACTGATGAGCTGGCAATCATGCACTGATTACTTGGCGGATCATACACTGATCACGTGACTGATAATGCACTGATCATCTGGCTATCGTGCCCTCATTACCTGGCTATCGTGCACTGATCACGTGGTTGATCATACACTGATCACGAGACTGATCTTGCACTGATCACGTCTGTATCATGCACTGATCACCTGACTGCCCATGCACTGATCACGTGGCTGATCACACACGTATCACATGACTGATCATGAACTGATCACGTGGCTATCATGCACTGATCACGTGGCTGATCGTGCAATGATCACGTAGCTACCATGTTCTGGTCACGGGACTGATCATGCACTGATGACGTAATTGATCATGCACTGATCATGTGGCTGATCATGCACTGATCACGTGGCTATCATGCACTGATCACTTGGCTGGTCATGCAATGATCACGCAGCTACCATGTACTGGTCACGTGACTGATCATGCACTGATCACGTAATTGATCATGAACTGATCACGTGGCTGATCATGCACTGAACACGTGAATAATCATGCACTGATCACGTGGCTGATCATGCACTGATCACGTGGCTATCATGCACTGCTAACTTGGCTGATCATGCAATGATCACGCAGCTACCATGTACTGGTCACGTGACTGATCATGCACTGATGACGTAGTTGATCATGCACTGATCACGTGACTGATCATGCACTGATCACGTGGCTATCATGCACTGATCACTTGGCTGGTCATACACTGATCACGCAGCTACCATGTACTGGTCACGTGACTGATCATGCACTGATCACGTGGCTGATCATGCACTGACACGTGGCTATCATGCACTTATCACATGGCTGGTCATACACTGATCATATAGCTACCATGTACCGGTCACGTGAATGATCATACACCCATCAGGTGACTGTTCATGCACTGATCACGTGGCTATCATGCACTGACCACGAGACTGAAAATGCACTGATCACGTCTAATCATGCACTGATCACATGACTGCCCATGCACTGATCACGTGGATGATCATACACTAATCATGTGACAGATCATGCACTGATCACGTGGCTGATCATGCACTGATACCGTGACTGAGCATGGACTGATCACATGACTATCATGGAGTGATCACGTGACTTAATGGCGCTGATCATGTGACTGGTCATGCGCTGATCATGTTTGCTATCATACACTGATCATGTGCCCCTGGAGGCAATAAACAAAGAGCTGAGTAGGCACGAATCAAAGAGTCAGCAGGCAATAATCATGGAATTCAGCTGTGAGGAATGATGCTGCTCAGCTGGCAATAATCTAGCAGCTGAGCAGGGAGGAATTGTGCAGCTCAGGTAGCAATTGTCAAGCAGATGAGCAGACAGTAATCACGCAGCTCAGCAGGCCCTGATCACGTGACTGAGCATGCACTGTTCACGTGGCTGATCATACACTTATCACGTGATTGATCATGCACTGATCACTTGGATATCATGCACTGATCACGTGGCTGATCATACACTGTTCACGTGTCTGACCATGCACTGATCATTTGGCTGATCATACACTGCTCACATAACTGATCATGCACTGATCACGTGGCTATCATGCACTGATCACGTGACTGATCTTGCACTGATCACGTCTGTATCATGCACTGATCACCTGACTGTTCCTTGCACTGATCACGTGGATAAACATACACTGATCATGTCACAGATCATGCAGTGATCACGCAGCTATCATGCACTGCTCACGTGGCTGATCATGCAATGATCACGTAGCTACCATGTACTGGTCACGTGAGTGATCATGCACTGAGCACGTAATTGATCATAAACTGATCAGGTGACTTATCATGCACTGTTCACGAGACTGATCATGCACTGATCACGTGGCTATCATGCACTGCTAACGTGGCTGATCATGAAATGATCACGCAGCTACCATGTACTGGTCACGTGAGTGATCATGCACTGATCACGTGGCTGATCATGCACTGATCACGTGACTGATCATGCACTGATCACGTCACTGATCATGCACTGATCACGTGGCTATCATGCACTGATCACGTGGCTATCATGCACTGATCACTTGGCTGGTCATACACTGATCATGCAGCTAACATATACTGGTCACGTGACTGATCATGCACTGATGACGTAATTGATCGTGCACTGATCATGTGGCTGATCATGCACTGATCACTTGACTGATCATGCACTGATCACGTGACTTATCATGCACTGATCACGTGGCTATCATACACTGATCACATGGCTGGTCATACACTGATCACATGCCTGGTCATGCACAGATTACATGACTGATCATGCACTGATCACGTCCCTGATCATGCACTGATCACGTGGCTATCATGCACTACTCACGTGGCTCATCATGCAATGTTCATGTAGCTACCATGTACCGGTCACGTGACTGATCATACACCCATCAGGTGACTGATCATGCACTGATCACGTGGCTATCATGCACTGTTCACGTGGCTGATCATACACTGATCACCTGCCTGGTCATGCACAGATCACGTGACTAATCATGAACTGATCACGTAGCAATCATTCACTGATCACCTGGCTGATCATGCACTGATCACGTGGCTATCATGCACTGCTAACTTGGCTGATCATGCAATGACCACACAGCCACCATGTACTGGTCACGTGACTGATCATGCACTGATGACGTAAGTGATCATGCATTGATCACGTGGCTGATCATGCACTGATCACGTGACTGATCATGCACTGATCACGTGGCTCTCATGCACTTATCACATGGCTGGTCATGCACTGATCATATAGCTACCATGTACCGGTCACGTGAATGATCATACAGCCATCAGGTGACTGTTCATGCACTGATCACGTGGCTATCATGCACTGACCACGAGACTGAAAATGCACTGATCACGTCTAATCATGCACTGATCACATGACTGCCCATGCACTGATCAGGTGGATGATCATACACTAATCATGTGACAGATCATGCACTGATCACGTGGCTGATCATGCACTGATACCGTGACTGAGCATGGACTGATCACATGACTATCATGTAGTGATCACGTGACTTAATGGCGCTGATCATGTGACTGATCATGCGCTGATCATGTTTGCTATCATACACTGATCATGTGCCCCTGGAGGCAATAAACAAAGAGCTGAGTAGGCACGAATCAAACAGTCAGCAGGCAATAATCATGGAATTCAGCTGTGAGGAATGATGCTGCTCAGCTGGCAATAATCTAGCAGCTGAGCAGGGAGGAATCGTGCAGCTCAGCTGGCAATTGTCAAGCAGATGAGCAGACAGTAATCACGCAGCTCAGCAGGCCCTGATCACGTGACTGAGCATGCACTGTTCACGTGGCTGATCATACACTTATCACGTGATTGATCATGCACTGATCACTTGGATATCATGCACTGATCACGTGGCTGATCATACACTGTTCACGTGTCTGACCATGCACAGATCATTTGGCTGATCATACACTGCTCACATAACTGATCATGCACTGATCACGTGGCTATCATGCACTGATCACGTGACTGATCTTGCACTGATCACGTCTGTATCATGCACTGATCACCTGACTGTTCCTTGCACTGATCACGTGGATAAACATACACTGATCATGTCAGAGATCATGCAGTGATCACGCGGCTATCATGCACTGCTCACGTGGCTGATCATGCAATGATCACGAAGCTACCATGTACTGGTCACCTGAGTGATCATGCACTGAGCACGTAATTGATCATAAACTGATCAGGTGACTTATCATGCACTGTTCACGAGACTGATCATGCACTGATCACGTGGCTATCATGCACTGCTAACGTGGCTGATCATGAAATGATAACGCGGCTACCATGTACTGGTCACGTGAGTGATCATGCACTGATCACGTGGCTGATCATGCACTGATCACGTGACTGATCATGCACTGATCACGTCACTGATCATGCACTGATCACGTGGCTATCATGCACTGATCACTTGGCTGGTCATGCAATGACCACGCAGCCACCATGTACTGGTCACGTGACTGATCATGCACTGATGACGTAATTGATCATGCACTGATCATGTGGCTGATCATGCACTGATCACGTGACTGATCATTCACTGATCACGTGGCTGATCATGCACTGATCACGTGGCTATCATGCACTGCTCACGTGGCTGATCATGCAATGATCACGTAGCTACCATGTACTGGTCACGTGAATGATCATGCACTGATGACGTAATTGATCATGCACTGGTCATGTGGCTGATCATTCACTGATCACGTGACTGATCATGCACTGATCACGTGACTGATCATGCACTGATCACGTGGCTGATCATGCACTGATCATATAGCTACCATGTACCGGTCACGTGAATGATCATACACCCATCAGGTGACTGATCATGCACATATCACGTGGATATCATGCACTGACCACGAGACTGAAAATGCACTGTTCACGTCTAATCATGCACTGATCATGACTGCCCATGCACTGATCACGTGGATGATCATACACTAATCATGTGACAGATCATGCACTGATCACGTGGCTGATCATGCACTGATACCGTGACTGAGCATGGACTGATCACATGACTATCATGAAGTGATCACGTGACTTAATCGCGCTGATCATGTGACTGATCATGCGCTGATCATGTTTGCTATCATACACTGATCATGTGCCCCTGGAGGCAATAAACAAAGAGCTGAGTAGGCACGAATCAAACAGTCAGCAGGCAATAATCATGGAATTCAGCTGTGAGGAATGATGCTGCTCAGCTGGCAATAATCTAGCAGCTGAGCAGGGAGGAATCGTGCAGCTCAGCTGGCAATTGTCAAGCAGATGAGCAGACAGTAATCACGCAGCTCAGCAGGCCCTGATCACGTGACTGAGCATGCACTGTTCACGTGGCTGATCATACACTTATCACGTGATTGATCATGCACTGATCACTTGGATATCATGCACTGATCACGTGGCTGATCATACACTGCTCACGTAACTGATCATGCACTGATCACGTGGCTATCATGCACTGATCAGGTGACTGACCATGCACTGATCACGTGACTGATCATGCACTGATGAGCTGGCAATCATGCACTGATTACTTGGTGGATCATACACTGATCACGTGACTGATAATGCACTGATCATCTGGCTATCGTGCCCTCATTACCTGGCTATCGTGCACTGATCACGTGGTTGATCATACACTGATCACGAGACTGATCTTGCACTGATCACGTCTGTATCATGCACTGATCACCTGACTGCCCATGCACTGATCACGTGGCTGATCACACACGTATCACATGACTGATCATGAACTGATCACGTGGCTATCATGCACTGATCACGTGGCTGATCGTGCAATGATCACGTAGCTACCATGTTCTGGTCACGGGACTGATCATGCACTGATGACGTAATTGATCATGCACTGATCATGTGGCTGATCATGCACTGATCACGTGGCTATCATGCACTGATCACTTGGCTGGTCATGCAATGATCACGCAGCTACCATGTACTGGTCACGTGACTGATCATGCACTGATCACGTAATTGATCATGAACTGATTACGTGGCTGATCATGCACTGAACACGTGAATAATCATGCACTGATCACGTGGCTGATCATGCACTGATCACGTGGCTATCATGCACTGCTAACTTGGCTGATCATGCAATGATCACGCAGCTACCATGTACTGGTCACGTGACTGATCATGCACGGATGACGTAATTGATCATGCACTGATCATGTGGCTGATCATGCACTGATCACGTGACTGATCAGGCACTGATCACGTGGCTGATCCTGCACTGATCATATAGCTACCATGTACCGGTCACGTGAATGATCATACACCCATCAGGTGACTGTTCATGCACTGATCACGTGGCTATCATGCACTGACCACGAGACTGAAAATGCACTGATCACGTCTAATCATGCACTGATCACATGACTGCCCATGCACTGATCACGTGGATGATCATACACTAATCATGTGACAGATCATGCACTGATCACGTGGCTGATCATGCACTGATACCGTGACTGAGCATGGACTGATCACATGACTATCATGGAGTGATCACGTGACTTAATGGCGCTGATCATGTGACTGATCATGCGCTGATCATGTTTGCTATCATACACTGATCATGTGCCCCTGGAGGCAATAAACAAAGAGCTGAGTAGGCACGAATCAAACAGTCAGCAGGCAATAATCATGGAATTCAGCTGTGAGGAATGATGCTGCTCAGCTGGCAATAATCTAGCAGCTGAGCAGGGAGGAATCGTGCAGCTCAGCTGGCAATTGTCAAGCAGATGAGCAGACAGTAATCACGCAGCTCAGCAGGCCCTGATCACGTGACTGAGCATGCACTGTTCACGTGGCTGATCATACACTTATCACGTGATTGATCATGCACTGATCACTTGGATATCATGCACTGATCACGTGGCTGATCATACACTGTTCACGTGTCTGACCATGCACTGATCATTTGGCTGATCATACACTGCTCACATAACTGATCATGCACTGATCACGTGGCTATCATACACTGATCACGTGACTGATCTTGCACTGATCACGTCTGTATCATGCACTGATCACCTGACTGTTCCTTGCACTGATCACGTGGATAAACTTACACTGATCATGTCACAGATCATGCAGTGATCACGCGGCTATCATGCACTGCTCACGTGGCTGATCATGCAATGATCACGTAGCTACCATGTACTGGTCACGTGAGTGATCATGCACTGAGCACGTAATTGAACATAAACTGATCAGGTGACTTATCATGCACTGTTCACGAGACTGATCATGCACTGATCACGTGGATATCATGCACTGATCACGTGGCTGAACATGCACTGTTCACGTGACTGGTCATACACTGTTCACGTAACTGATCATGCACTGATCACGTGGCACTCTTGAACTGATCACGTGGCTGATCATACTCGACTCACGTAACTGATCATGCACACATCAGGTGGATATCATGCACTTCTCACCTGGCTGGTCATGCAATGTTCACGTTGCTACCATATACTGGTCACGTGACTGATCATGCACAGATCACGTAAATGATCATGCACTGTTCACGTGACTGATTATGCACTGATCTCGTGACTGATCATGCACTGATCACGTGGCTATCATGCACTGATCACTTGGCTGGTCATACACTGATCATGCAGCTAACACGTACTGGTCACGTGACTGATCAGGCACTGATGATGTAATTGATCATGCACTGATCATGTGGCTGATCATGCACTGATCACTTGGATATCATACACTGATCACATGACAGGCCATACACTGATCACATGCCTGGTCATGCACAGATTACATGACTGATCATGCACTGATCACGTCACTGATCATGCACTGATCACGTGGCTATCATGCACTACTCACGTGGCTGATCATGCAATGATCATGTAGCTACCATGTACCGGTCACGTGACTGATCATACACCCATCAGGTGACTGATCATGCACTGATCACGTGTCTATCATGCACTTTTTACTTGGCTGATCATACACTAATCACCTGCCTGGTCATGCACAGATCACGTGACTAATCATGAACTGATCACGTAGCAATCATTCACTGATCACCTGGCTGATCATGCACTGATCACGTGGTTATCATGCACTGATCACGTGCCTGATCATGCACTGATACCGTGACTGAGCATGGACTGATCACATGACTATCATGTAGTGATCACCTGACTTAATGGCGCTGACCATGTGACTGATCATGCGCTGAGCATGTTTGCTATCATACACTGATCATGTGACTCTGGAGGCAATAAACAAAGAGCTGAGTAGGCATGAATCAAACAGTCAGCAGGCAATAATCATGGAACTCAGCAGTGAGGAACCATGCTGCTCAGTTGGCAATAATCAAGCAGCTGAGCTGGCAGGAATTACACAGCACAGCTGGCAATTGTCAAGCAGATGACAGGCAGGAATCATGCAGCTCAGCTGGCAATTGTCAAGCAGATGAGCAGACAGTAATCACGCAGCTCAGCCGGCCCTGATCACGTGACTGAGCATGCACTGTTCACCTGGCTGATCATACACTGATCACGTGATTGATCAAGCACTGATCACTTGGATATCATGCACTGATCACGTGGCTAATCATACACTGTTCACGTGTTTGACCATGCACTGATCACGTGGCTGATCATACACTGCTCACGTAACTGATCATGCACTGATCACGTAATTGATCACGCACTGATCACTTGGCTGATCATGTAATGATCACGTAGCTACCATGTACTGGTCCCGTGAGTGATCATGCACTGATCACGTACTTGATCATTCACTGATCACGTGGCTGATCATGCACTGAACACGTGACTGATCATGCACTGATCACGTGACTGTACATGCACTGATCACGTGGCTATCATGCACTGCTCATGTGGCTGATCATGCATGGTCACGCAGCTACCATGTACTGGTCACATGACTGATCATGCACTGATCACGTAATTGATCATGCACTGATCACTTGGATATCATGCACTGATCACGTGGCTGATCATACACTGTTCACGTGTCTGACCATGCACTGATCATTTGGCTGATCATACACTGCTCACATAACTGATCATGCACTGATCACGTGGCTATCATGCACTGATCACGTGACTGATCTTGCACTGATCACGTCTGTATCATGCACTGATCACCTGACTGTTCCTTGCACTGATCACGTGGATAAACATACACTGATCATGTCAGAGATCATGCAGTGATCACGCGGCTATCATGCACTGCTCACGTGGCTGATCATGCAATGATCACGAAGCTACCATGTACTGGTCACCTGAGTGATCATGCACTGAGCACGTAATTGATCATAAACTGATCAGGTGACTTATCATGCACTGTTCACGAGACTGATCATGCACTGATCACGTGGCTATCATGCACTGCTAACGTGGCTGATCATGAAATGATCACGCGGCTACCATGTACTGGTCACGTGAGTGATCATGCACTGATCACGTGGCTGATCATGCACTGATCACGTGACTGATCATGCACTGATCACGTCACTGATCATGCACTGATCACGAGGCTATCATGCACTGATCACTTGGCTGGTCATGCAATGATCACGTAGCTACCATGTACTGGTCACGTGAATGATCATGCACTGATGACGTAATTGATCATGCACTGGTCATGTGGCTGATCATGCACTGATCACGTGACTGATCATGCACTGATCACGTGACTGATCATGCACTGATCACGTGGCTGATCATGCACTGATCATATAGCTACCATGTACCGGTCACGTGAATGATCATACACTCCATCAGGTGACTGATCATGCACATATCACGTGGATATCATGCACTGACCACGAGACTGAAAATGCACTGTTCACGTCTAATCATGCACTGATCATGACTGCCCATGCACTGATCACGTGGATGATCATACACTAATCATGTGACAGATCGTGCACTGATCACGTGGCTGATCATGCACTGATACTGTGACTGAGCATGGACTGATCACATGACTATCATGAAGTGATCACGTGACTTAATCGCGCTGATCATGTGACTGATCATGCGCTGATCATGTTTGCTATCATACACTGATCATGTGCCCCTGGAGGCAATAAACAAAGAGCTGAGTAGGCACGAATCAAACAGTCAGCAGGCAATAATCATGGAATTCAGCTGTGAGGAATGATGCTGCTCAGCTGGCAATAATCTAGCAGCTGAGCAGGGAGGAATCGTGCAGCTCAGCTGGCAATTGTCAAGCAGATGAGCAGACAGTAATCACGCAGCTCAGCAGGCCCTGATCACGTGACTGAGCATGCACTGTTCACGTGGCTGATCATACACTTATCACGTGATTGATCATGCACTGATCACTTGGATATCATGCACTGATCACGTGGCTGATCATACACTGCTCACGTAACTGATCATGCACTGATCACGTGGCTATCATGCACTGATCAGGTGACTGACCATGCACTGATCACGTGACTGATCATGCACTGATGAGCTGGCAATCATGCACTGATTACTTGGCGGATCATACACTGATCACGTGACTGATAATGCACTGATCATCTGGCTATCGTGCCCTCATTACCTGGCTATCGTGCACTGATCACGTGGTTGATCATACACTGATCACGAGACTGATCTTGCACTGATCACGTCTGTATCATGCACTGATCACCTGACTGCCCATGCACTGATCACGTGGCTGATCACACACGTATCACATGACTGATCATGAACTGATCACGTGGCTATCATGCACTGATCACGTGGCTGATCGTGCAATGATCACGTAGCTACCATGTTCTGGTCACGGGACTGATCATGCACTGATGACGTAATTGATCATGCACTGATCATGTGGCTGATCATGCACTGATCACGTGGCTATCATGCACTGATCACTTGGCTGGTCATGCAATGATCACGCAGCTACCATGTACTGGTCACGTGACTGATCATGCACTGATCACGTAATTGATCATGAACTGATTACGTGGCTGATCATGCACTGAACACGTGAATAATCATGCACTGATCACGTGGCTGATCATGCACTGATCACGTGGCTATCATGCACTGCTAACTTGGCTGATCATGCAATGATCACGCAGCTACCATGTACTGGTCACGTGACTGATCATGCACGGATGACGTAATTGATCATGCACTGATCATGTGGCTGATCATGCACTGATCACGTGACTGATCATGCACTGATCACGTGGCTGATCCTGCACTGATCATATAGCTACCATGTACCGGTCACGTGAATGATCATACACCCATCAGGTGACTGTTCATGCACTGATCACGTGGCTATCATGCACTGACCACGAGACTGAAAATGCACTGATCACGTCTAATCATGCACTGATCACATGACTGCCCATGCACTGATCACGTGGATGATCATACACTAATCATGTGACAGATCATGCACTGATCACGTGGCTGATCATGCACTGATACCGTGACTGAGCATGGACTGATCACATGACTATCATGGAGTGATCACGTGACTTAATGGCGCTGATCATGTGACTGATCATGCGCTGATCATGTTTGCTATCATACACTGATCATGTGCCCCTGGAGGCAATAAACAAAGAGCTGAGTAGGCACGAATCAAACAGTCAGCAGGCAATAATCATGGAATTCAGCTGTGAGGAATGATGCTGCTCAGCTGGCAATAATCTAGCAGCTGAGCAGGGAGGAATCGTGCAGCTCAGCTGGCAATTGTCAAGCAGATGAGCAGACAGTAATCACGCAGCTCAGCAGGCCCTGATCACGTGACTGAGCATGCACTGTTCACGTGGCTGATCATACACTTATCACGTGATTGATCATGCACTGATCACTTGGATATCATGCACTGATCACGTGGCTGATCATACACTGTTCACGTGTCTGACCATGCACTGATCATTTGGCTGATCATACACTGCTCACATAACTGATCATGCACTGATCACGTGGCTATCATACACTGATCACGTGACTGATCTTGCACTGATCACGTCTGTATCATGCACTGATCACCTGACTGTTCCTTGCACTGATCACGTGGATAAACTTACACTGATCATGTCACAGATCATGCAGTGATCACGCGGCTATCATGCACTGCTCACGTGGCTGATCATGCAATGATCACGTAGCTACCATGTACTGGTCACGTGAGTGATCATGCACTGAGCACGTAATTGAACATAAACTGATCAGGTGACTTATCATGCACTGTTCACGAGACTGATCATGCACTGATCACGTGGATATCATGCACTGATCACGTGGCTGAACATGCACTGTTCACGTGACTGGTCATACACTGTTCACGTAACTGATCATGCACTGATCACGTGGCACTCTTGAACTGATCACGTGGCTGATCATACTCGACTCACGTAACTGATCATGCACACATCAGGTGGATATCATGCACTTCTCACCTGGCTGGTCATGCAATGTTCACGTTGCTACCATATACTGGTCACGTGACTGATCATGCACAGATCACGTAAATGATCATGCACTGTTCACGTGACTGATTATGCACTGATCTCGTGACTGATCATGCACTGATCACGTGGCTATCATGCACTGATCACTTGGCTGGTCATACACTGATCATGCAGCTAACACGTACTGGTCACGTGACTGATCAGGCACTGATGATGTAATTGATCATGCACTGATCATGTGGCTGATCATGCACTGATCACTTGGATATCATACACTGATCACATGACAGGCCATACACTGATCACATGCCTGGTCATGCACAGATTACATGACTGATCATGCACTGATCACGTCACTGATCATGCACTGATCACGTGGCTATCATGCACTACTCACGTGGCTGATCATGCAATGATCATGTAGCTACCATGTACCGGTCACGTGACTGATCATACACCCATCAGGTGACTGATCATGCACTGATCACGTGTCTATCATGCACTTTTTACTTGGCTGATCATACACTAATCACCTGCCAGGTCATGCACAGATCACGTGACTAATCATGAACTGATCACGTAGCAATCATTCACTGATCACCTGGCTGATCATGCACTGATCACGTGGCTATCATGCACTGATCACGTGCCTGATCATGCACTGATACCGTGACTGAGCATGGACTGATCACATGACTATCATGTAGTGATCACCTGACTTAATGGCGCTGACCATGTGACTGATCATGCGCTGAGCATGTTTGCTATCATACACTGATCATGTGACTCTGGAGGCAATAAACAAAGAGCTGAGTAGGCATGAATCAAACAGTCAGCAGGCAATAATCATGGAACTCAGCAGTGAGGAACCATGCTGCTCAGTTGGCAATAATCAAGCAGCTGAGCTGGCAGGAATTACACAGCACAGCTGGCAATTGTCAAGCAGATGACAGGCAGGAATCATGCAGCTCAGCTGGCAATTGTCAAGCAGATGAGCAGACAGTAATCACGCAGCTCAGCCGGCCCTGATCACGTGACTGAGCATGCACTGTTCACCTGGCTGATCATACACTGATCACGTGATTGATCAAGCACTGATCACTTGGATATCATGCACTGATCACGTGGCTAATCATACACTGTTCACGTGTTTGACCATGCACTGATCACGTGGCTGATCATACACTGCTCACGTAACTGATCATGCACTGATCACGTAATTGATCATGCACTGATCACTTGGCTGATCATGTAATGATCACTTAGCTACCATGTACTGGTCCCGTGAGTGATCATGCACTGATCACGTACTTGATCATTCACTGATCACGTGGCTGATCATGCACTGAACACGTGACTGATCATGCACTGATCACGTGACTGTACATGCACTGATCACGTGGCTATCATGCACTGCTCATGTGGCTGATCATGCATGGTCACGCAGCTACCATGTACTGGTCACATGACTGATCATGCACTGATCACGTAATTGATCATGCACTGATCACCTGGCTTATCATGCATTCATCATGTGACTGATCATGTGCTGATCATGTTTGGTGTCACACACTGATCATGTGCATCTGGAGGCAATGAACAAAGAGCTGAGTAGGCAGGAATCAGTCAGCAGGCTATAATCATGGAACTCAGCTCTGAGAAATCATGCTGCTCAGCTGGCAATAATCAAGTAGATGAGCAGGCAGGAATTATGCAGCACAGGTGGCAATTGTCAAGCAGATGAGCAGACAGTAATCACGCAGCTCAGCAGGCCCTGAACACGTGACTGAGCATGCACTGTTCACATCGCTGATCACACACCTATCACGTGAATGATCATGCACTGATCACGTGGCTCTCATGCACTGATCACGTGATTGCGCATGCACTGACCACGTAATAGTATGCACTGCTCACGTGGCTATCATGCACTGATGACGTGGCTGATCATGCACTTATCATGTTACTGATCATGCACTGATCACGTAGCTATCTTGCACTGATCACTTGGCTGATCATACACTCATCTCGGGACTGATCGTGCACTGATTATGGTGCTGTCATGCATTGACTACATGACTCCACATGCACTGATCACGTGGATGATCATGCACTGATCACGTGACTGACCATGCACTGATTACGTGACTGATTATGCACTGATCACGTGGCTGATCATGCACTGATCACGTGGCTATCATGCACTGCTCACGTGGCTGATCATGCAATGATCACGTAGCTACCATGTACTGGTCACATGACTGATCATGCACTGATCACGTAATTGATCATGCACTGGTCATGTGGCTGATCATGCACTGATCACGTGGCTGATCATACACTGATCACGTGACTGATCATGCACTGATCACGTGACTGATCATGCACTGATCACGTGGCTATCATGCACTGATCACTTGGCTGGTCATACTGATCACGTGCATCGTCATGCACTGATCACGTGGCTGATCATGCACTGATCACGTGACTGATCATGCACTGATCACGTGGCTATCATGCAGTGATCACGTGGCTATCATGCACAGATCACATGGCTGATCATGCAATGATCACGTAGCTACCATATACTGGTCACGTGACTGATCATGCACTGATCACATGGCTGATCATGCACTGATCACGTGACTGATCATGCACTGTTCACGAGACTCATCATGCACTGATCACGTGGATATCATGCACTGATCACGTGTTTGATCATACACTGTTCACGTGTCTGACCATGCACTGCTCACGTGGCTGATCATACACTGTTCACGTAACTGATCATGCACTGATCACGTGGATATCATGCACTGATCACGTGGCTGAACATGCACTGTTCATGTGGCTTATCATAAACCTGTCACGTGACTGATCATGCACTGATCACGTGGCACTCATGCACTGATCACGTGGCGGATCTTATTCTGCTCACGTAACTGATCATGCATACATCAGGTGGCTATCATGCACTTCTCACCTGGCTGGTCATGCAATGTTCACGTAGCTACCATATACTGGTCACGTGACTGATCATGCACAGATCACGTAAATGATCATGCACTGTTCACGTGACTGATCATGTACTGATCACGTGACTGATCACGCACTGATCACGTGGCTGATCATGCACTGATCACTTGGCTGGTCATACACTGATCATGCAGCTAACATGTACTGGTCACGTGACTGATCATGCACTGATGACGTAATTGATCATGCACTATTCATGTGGCTGATCATGCACTCATCACTTGACTGATCATGCACTGATCACGTGACTTATCATGCACTGATCACGTGGCTATCATACACTGTTCACATGGCTGGTCATACACTGATCACATGCCTGGTCATGCACAGATTACATGACTGATCATGCACTGATCACGTCACTGATCATGCACTGATCACGTGTCTATCATGCACAACTCACGTGGCTCATCATGCAATGTTCATGTAGCTACCATGTACCGGTCACGTGACTGATCATACACCCATCAGGTGACTGATCAAGCACTGATCACGTGGCTATCATGCACTGTTCACGTGGCTGATCATACACTGATCACCTGCCTGGTCATGCACAGATCACGTGACTAATCATGAACTGAACACGTAGCAATCATTCACTGATCACCTGGCTGATCATGCACTGATCACGTGGCTATCATGCACTGCTAACTTGGCTGATCATGCAATGACCACGCAGCCACCATATACTGGTCACGTGACTGATCATGCACTGATGACGTAATTGATCATGCACTGATCATGTGGCTGATCATGCACTGATCACGTGACTGATCATTCACTGATCACGTGGCTGATCATGCACTGATCACGTGGCTATCATGCACTGCTCACCTGGCTGATCATTCAATGATCACGTAGCTACCATGTACTGGTCACGTGAATGATCATGCACTGATCACGTAATTGATCATGCACTGGTCATGTGGCTGATCATGCACTGATCACGTGACTGATCATACACTGATCACGTGACTGATCATGCACTGATCACGTGACTGATCATGCACTGATCACGTGACTGATCATGCACTGATCACGTGGCTATCATGCACTTATCACAAGGCTGGTCATACACTGATCATATAGCTACCATGTACCGGTCACGTGAATGGTCATACACCCATCAGGTGACTGATCATGCACTGATCACGTGGCTATCCTGCACTGACCACGAGACTGAAAATGCACTGATCACGTCTAATCATGCACTGATCACATGACTGCCCATGCACTGATCAGGTGGATGATCATACACTAATCATGTGACAGATCATGCACTGATCACGTGGCTGATCATGCACTGATACCGTGACTGAGCATGGACTGATCACATGACTATCATGGAGTGATCACGTGACTTAATGGCACTGATCATGTGACTGATCATGCGCTGATCATGTTTGCTATCATACACTGATCATGTGCCCCTGGAGGCAATAAACAAAGAGCTGAGTAGGCACGAATCAAACAGTCAGCAGGCAATAATCATGGAACTCAGCTGTGAGGAATCATGCTGCTCAGCTGGCAATAATCAAGCAGCTGAGCAGGCAGGAATTACGCAGCACAGCTGGCAATTGTCAAGCAGATGACAGGCAGGAATCGTGCAGCTCAGCTGGCAATTGTCAAGCAGATGAGCAGACAGGAATCACGCAGCTCAGCAGGCCCTGATCACGTGACTGAGCATGCACTGTTCACGTGGCTGATCATACACTGATCACGTGATTGATCATGCACTGATCACTTGGATATCATGCACTGATCACGTGGCTGATCATACACTGTTCACGTGTCTGACCATGCACTGATCACGTGGCTGATCATACCCTGCTCACGTAACTGATCATGCAATGATCACGTGGCTATCATGCACTGATCACGTGACTGACCATGCATTGATCACGTGACTAATCATGCACTGATGAGCTGGCAATCATGCACTGATTACTTGGCTGATCATACACTGATCACGTGACTGATAATGCACTGATCATCTGGCTATCGTGCCCTCATTACCTGGCTATCGTGCACTGATCACGTGGTTGATCATACACTGATCACGAGACTGATCTTGCACTGATCACGTCTGTATCATGCAATGATCACCTGACTGCCCATGCACTGATCACGTGGATAAACATACACTGATCATGTCACAGATCATGCAGTGATCACGCGGCTATCATGCACTGCTCACGTGGCTGATCATGCAATGATCACGTAGCTACCATGTACTGGTCACGTGAGTGATCATGCACTGAGCACGTAATTGATCATGCACTGATCATGTGGCTGATCATGCACTGATGACGTGACTGATCATTCACTGATCACGTGGCTGATCATGCACTGATCACGTGGCTATCATGCACTGCTCACGTGGCTGATCATGCAATGATCACGTAGCTACCATGTACTGGTCACGTGAATGATCATGCACTGATCACGTAATTGATCATGCACTGGTCATGTGGCTGATCATGCACTGATCACGTGACTGATCATGCACTGATCACGTGACTGCTCATGCACTGATCACGTGACTGATCATGCACTGATCACGTGGCTGATCATGCACTGATCATATAGCTACCATGTACCGGTAACGTGAATGATCATACACCCATCAGGTGACTGATCATGCACTGATCACGTGGCTATCATGCACTGACCACGAGACTGAAAATGCACTGATCACGTCTAATCATGCACTGATCATGACTGCCCAAGCACTGATCACGTGGATGATCATACACTAATCATGTGACAGATCATGCACTGATCACGTGGCTGATCATGCACTGATCACGTGGCTATCATGCACTGATCACGTGGCTGATCATGCAATGATTACGTAGCTACCATATACTGGTCACGTGACTGATCATGCACTGATCACGTAATTGATCATGCACTGATCACGTGGCTGATCATGCACTGAACACGTGACTGATCATGCACTGATCACGTGACTGTACATGCACTGATCACGTGGCTATCATGCACTGCTCATGTGGCTGATCATGCATGGTCACGCAGCTACCATGTACTGGTCACATGACTGATCATGCACTGATCACGTAATTGATCATTCACTGATCCCCTGGCTTATCATGCATTCATCATGTGACTGATCATGTGCTGATCATGTTTGGTGTCACTCACTGATCATGTGCCCCTGGAGGCAATGAACAAAGAGCTGAGTAGGCAGGAATCAGTCAGCAGGCTATAATCATGGAACTCAGCTCTGAGAAATCATGCTGCTCAGCTGGCAATAATCAAGTAGATGAGCAGGCAGGAATTATGCAGCACAGGTGGCAATTGTCAAGGAGATGACAGACAGGAATCGTACAGCTCAGCTGGCAATTGTCAAGCAGATGAGCAGACAGTAATCACGCAGCTCAGCAGGCCCTGAACACGTGACCGAGCATGCACTGTTCACGTCGCTGATCACACACCTATCACGTGAATGATCATGCACTGATCACGTGGCACTCATGCACTGATCACGTGATTGCGCATGCACTGACCACGTAATTGTATGCACTGCTCACGTGGCTATCATGCACTGATGACGTGGCTGATCATGCACTTATCATGTGACTGATCATGCACTGATCACGTAGCTATCTTGCACTGATCACTTGGCTGATCATACACTCATCTCGGGACTGATCGTGCACTGATTATGTTGCTGTCATGCATTGACTACATGACTCCACATGCACTGATCACGTGGATGATCATGCACTGATCACGTGACTGACCATGCACTGATCACGTGACTGATTATGCACTTAACACGTGGCTGATCATGCACTGATCACGTGGCTATCATGCACTGCTCACGTGGCTGATCATGCAATGATCACGTAGCTACCATGTACTGGTCACGTGACTGATCATGCACTGATCACGTAATTGATCATGCACTGGTCATGTGGCTGATCATGCACTGATCACGTGGCTGATCATACACTGATCACGTGACTGATCATGCACTGATCACGTGACTGATCATGCACTGATCACGTGGCTATCATGCACTGATCACTTGGCTGGTCATACTGATCACGCGCATCGTCATGCACTGATCACGTGGCTGATCATGCACTGATCACGTGACTGATCATGCACTGATCACGTGGCTATCATGCAGTGATCACGTGGCTATCATGCACAGATCACATGGCTGATCATGCAATGATCACGTAGCTACCATATACTGGTCTCGTGACTGATCATGCACTGATCACGTGGCTGATCATGCACTGATCACGTGACTGATCATGCACTGTTCACGAGACTCATCATGCACTGATCACGTGGATATCATGCACTGATCACGTGTTTGATCATACACTGTTCACGTGTCTGACCATGCACTGCTCACGTGGCTGATCATAAACTGTTCACGTAACTGATCATGCACTGATCACGTGGATATCATGCACTGATCACGTGGCTGAACATGCACTGTTCATGTGGCTTATCACACACCTGTCACGTGACTGATCATGCACTGATCACGTGGCACTCATGCACTGATCACGTGGCTGATCTTATTCTGCTCACGTAACTGATCATGCATACATCAGGTGGCTATCATGCACTTCTCACCTGGCTGGTCATGCAGTGTTCACGTAGCTACCATATACTGGTCACGTGACTGATTATGTACAGATCATGTAAATGATCATGCACTGTTCACGTGACTGATCATGTACTGATCACGTGACTGATCCTGCACTGATCACGTGGCTATCATGCACTCTAACGTGGCTAATCATGAAATGGTCACGCAGCTACCATGTACTGGTCACGTGAGTGATCATGCACTATCACGTGGCTGATCATGCACTGATCACGTGACTGATCATGCACTGATCACGTAATTAATCCTGCACTGATCACCTGACTCATCATGCACTGATCACGTGGCTGATCACACACGTATCACGTGACTGATCATGCACTGATCACGTGGCTATCATGCACTAATCACGTGGCTATCATTCACTGATCACGTGGATATCATGCACTGATCACGTGGCTGTTCACACACGTATCACATGACTGATCATGCACTGATCACGTGGCTATCATGCACTAATCACTTGGCTATCATTCACTGATCACGTGGATATCATGCACTGATCACGTGGCTGTTCACACACGTATCACATGACTGATCATGCACTGATCACCTGGCTATCATGCACTGATCACGTGGCTGATCATGCAATGATCACGTAGCTACCATGTACTGGTCACGTGAGTGATCATGCACTGATCACGTAATTGATCATGCACTGATCACGTGGCTGATCATGCAATGATCACGTAGCTACCATGTACTGGTCACGTGAGTGATCATGCACTGATCACGTAATTGATCATGCACTGATCACGTGGCTGATCATGCACTGAACACGTGAATAATCATGCACTGATCACGTGACTGATCATGCACTGTTCACGTGGCTATCATGCACTGCTAACTTGGCTGATCATGCAATGATCACACAACCACCATATACTGGTCCCGTGACTGATCATGCACTGATGACGTAATTGATCATGCACTGATCATGTGGCTGATCATGCACTGATCACGTGGATGATCATGCACTAATCATGTGACAGATCATGCACTGATCACGTGGCTATCATGCACTGCTCACGTGGCTGATCATGCAATGATCACGTAGCTACCATGTACTGGTCATGTGACTGATCATGCACTGATCACGTAATTGATCATGCACTGGTCATGTGGCTGATCATGCACTGATCACGTAACTGATCATACACTGATCACGTGACTGTACATGCACTGATCACGTGGCTATCATGCACTGCTCATGTGGCTGATCATGCATGGTCACGCAGCTACCATGTACTGGTCACATGACTGATCATGCACTGATCACGTAATTGATCATGCACTGATCACCTGGCTTATCATGCATTCATCATGTGACTGATCATGTGCTGATCATGTTTGGTGTCACACACTGATCATGTGCATCTGGAGGCAATGAACAAAGAGCTGAGTAGGCAGGAATCAGTCAGCAGGCTATAATCATGGAACTCAGCTCTGAGAAATCATGCTGCTCAGCTGGCAATAATCAAGTAGATGAGCAGGCAGGAATTATGCAGCACAGGTGGCAATTGTCAAGCAGATGAGCAGACAGTAATCACGCAGCTCAGCAGGCCCTGAACACGTGACTGAGCATGCACTGTTCACGTGGCTGATCACACACCTATCACGTGAATGATTATGCACTGATCACGTGGCTCTCATGCACTGATCACGTGATTGCGCATGCACTGACCACGTAATAGTATGCACTGCTCACGTGGCTATCATGCACTGATGACGTGGCTGATCATGCACTTATCATGTTACTGATCATGCACTGATCACGTAGCTATCTTGCACTGATCACTTGGATGATCATACACTCATCTCGGGACTGATCGTGCACTGATTATGGTGCTGTCATGCATTGACTACATGACTCCACATGCACTGATCACGTGGATGATCATGCACTGATCACGTGACTGACCATGCACTGATCACGTGACTGATTATGCACTGATCACGTGGCTGATCATGCACTGATCACGTGGCTATCATGCACTGCTCACGTGGCTGATCATGCAATGATCACGTAGCTACCATGTACTGGTCACATGACTGATCATGCACTGATCACTTAATTGATCATGCACTGGTCATGTGGCTGATCATGCACTGATTACGTGGCTGATCATACACTGATCACGTGACTGATCATGCACTGATCACGTGACTGATCATGCACTGATCACGTGGCTATCATGCACTGATCACTTGGCTGGTCATACTGATCACGTGCATCGTCATGCACTGATCACGTGGCTGATCATGCACTGATCACGTGACTGATCATGCACTGATCACGTGGCTATCATGCAGTGATCACGTGGCTATCATGCACAGATCACATGGCTGATCATGCAATGATCACGTAGCTACCATATACTGGTCACGTGACTGATCATGCACTGATCACATGGCTGATCATGCACTGATCACGTGACTGATCATGCACTGTTCACGAGACTCATCATGCACTGATCACGTGGATATCATGCACTGATCACGTGTTTGATCATACACTGTTCACGTGTCTGACCATGCACTGCTCACGTGGCTGATCATACACTGTTCACGTAACTGATCATGCACTGATCACGTGGATATCATGCACTGATCACGTGGCTGAACATACACTGTTCATGTGGCTTATCATAAACCTGTCACGTGACTGATCATGCACTGATCACGTGGCACTCATGCACTGATCACGTGGCTGATCTTATTCTGCTCACGTAACTGATCATGCATACATCAGGTGGCTATCATGCTCTTCTCACCTGGCTGGTCATGCAATGTTCACGTAGCTACCATATACTGGTCACGTGACTGATCAGGCACAGATCACGTAAATGATCATGCACTGTTCACGTGACTGATCATGTACTGATCACGTGACTGATCACGCACTGATCACGTGGCTGATCATGCACTGATCACTTGGCTGGTCATACACTGATCATGCAGCTAACATGTACTGGTCACGTGACTGATCATGCACTGATGACGTAATTGATCATGCACTATTCATGTGGCTGATCATGCACTGATCACTTGACTGATCATGCACTGATCACGTGACTTATCATGCACTGATCACGTGGCTATCATACACTGTTCACATGGCTGGTCATACACTGATCACATGCCTGGTCATGCACAGATTACATGACTGATCATGCACTGATCACGTCACTGATCATGCACTGATCACGAGTCTATCATGCACTACTCACGTGGCTCATCATGCAATGTTCATGTAGCTACCATGTACCGGTCACGTGACTGATCATACACCCATCAGGTGACTGATCAAGCACTGATCACGTGGCTATCATGCACTGTTCACGTGGCTGATCATACACTGATCACCTGCCTGGTCATGCACAGATCACGTGACTAATCATGAACTGAACACGTAGCAATCATTCACTGATCACCTGGCTGATCATGCACTGATCACGTGGCTATCATGCACTGCTAACTTGGCTGATCATGCAATGACCACGCAGCCACCATATACTGGTCACGTGACTGATCATGCACTGATGACGTAATTGATCATGCACTGATCATGTGGCTGATCATGCACTGATCACGTGACTGATCATTCACTGATCACGTGGCTGATCATGCACTGATCACGTGGCTATCATGCACTGCTCACCTGGCTGATCATTCAATGATCACGTAGCTACCATGTACTGGTCACGTGAATGATCATGCACTGATCACGTAATTGATCATGCACTGGTCATGTGGCTGATCATGCACTGATCACGTGACTGATCATACACTGATCACGTGACTGATCATGCACTGATCACGTGACTGATCATGCACTGATCACGTGACTGATCATGCACTGATCACGTGGCTATCATGCACTTATCACAAGGCTGGTCATACACTGATCATATAGCTACCATGTACCGGTCACGTGAATGGTCATACACCCATCAGGTGACTGATCATGCACTGATCACGTGGCTATCCTGCACTGACCACGAGACTGAAAATGCACTGATCACGTCTAATCATGCACTGATCACATGACTGCCCATGCACTGATCAGGTGGATGATCATACACTAATCATGTGACAGATCATGCACTGATCACGTGGCTGATCATGCACTGATACCGTGACTGAGCATGGACTGATCACATGACTATCATGTAGTGATCACGTAACTTAATCGCGCTGATCATGTGACTGATCATGCGCTGATCATGTTTGCTATCATACACTGATCATGTGCCTCTGGAGGCAATAAACAAAGAGCTGAGTAGGCACGAATCAAACAGTCAGCAGGCAATAATCATGGAACTCAGCTGTGAGGAATCATGCTGCTCAGCTGGCAATAATCAAGCAGCTGAGCAGGCAGGAATTACGCAGCACAGCTGGCAATTGTCAAGCAGATGACAGGCAGGAATCGTGCAGCTCAGCTGGCAATTGTCAAGCAGATGAGCAGACAGGAATCACGCAGCTCAGCAGGCCCTGATCACGTGACTGAGCATGCACTGTTCACGTGGCTGATCATACACTGATCACGTGATTGATCATGCACTGATCACTTGGATATCATGCACTGATCACGTGGCTGATCATACACTGTTCACGTGTCTGACCATGCACTGATCACGTGGCTGATCATACCCTGCTCACGTAACTGATCATGCAATGATCACGTGGCTATCATGCACTGATCACGTGACTGACCATGCATTGATCACGTGACTAATCATGCACTGATGAGCTGGCAATCATGCACTGATTACTTGGCTGATCATACACTGATCACCTGACTGATAATGCACTGATCATCTGGCTATCGTGCCCTCATTACCTGGCTATCGTGCACTGATCACGTGGTTGATCATACACTGATCACGAGACTGATCTTGCACTGATCACGTCTGTATCATGCAATGATCACCTGACTGCCCATGCACTGATCACGTGGATAAACATACACTGATCATGTCACAGATCATGCAGTGATCACGCGGCTATCATGCACTGCTCACGTGGCTGATCATGCAATGATCACGTAGCTACCATGTACTGGTCACGTGAGTGATCATGCACTGAGCACGTAATTGATCATGCACTGATCATGTGGCTGATCATGCACTGATCACGTGACTGATCATTCACTGATCACGTGGCTGATCATGCACTGATCACGTGGCTATCATGCACTGCTCACGTGGCTGATCATGCAATGATCACGTAGCTACCATGTACTGGTCACCTGAATGATCATGCACTGATCACGTAATTGATCATGCACTGGTCATGTGGCTGATCATGCACTGATCACGTGACTGATCATGCACTGATCACGTGACTGATCATGCACTGATCACGTGGCTGATCATGCACTGATCACGTGGCTGATCATGCACTGATCATATAGCTACCATGTACCGGTCACGTGAATGATCATACACCCATCAGGTGACTGATCATGCACTGATCACGTGGCTATCATGCACTGACCACGAGACTGAAAATGCACTGATCACGTCTAATCATGCACTGATCATGACTGCCCAAGCACTGATCACGTGGATGATCATACACTAATCATGTGACAGATCATGCACTGATCACGTGGCTGATCATGCACTGATCACGTGGCTATCATGCACTGATCACGTGGCTGATCATGCAATGATCACGTAGCTACCATATACTGGTCACGTGACTGATCATGCACTGATCACGTAATTGATCATGCACTGATCACGTGGCTGATCATGCACTGAACACGTGACTGATCATGCACTGATCACGTGACTGTACATGCACTGATCACGTGGCTATCATGCACTGCTCATGTGGCTGATCATGCATGGTCACGCAGCTACCATGTACTGGTCACATGACTGATCATGCACTGATCACGTAATTGATCATGCACTGATCACCTGGCTTATCATGCATTCATCATGTGACTGATCATGTGCTGATCATGTTTGGTGTCACTCACTGATCATGTGCATCTGGAGGCAATGAACAAAGAGCTGAGTAGGCAGGAATCAGTCAGCAGGCTATAATCATGGAACTCAGCTCTGAGAAATCATGCTGCTCAGCTGGCAATAATCAAGTAGATGAGCAGGCAGGAATTATGCAGCACAGGTGGCAATTGTCAAGGAGATGACAGACAGGAATCGTACAGCTCAGCTGGCAATTGTCAAGCAGATGAGCAGACAGTAATCACGCAGCTCAGCAGGCCCTGAACACGTGACCGAGCATGCACTGTTCACGTCGCTGATCACACACCTATCACGTGAATGATCATGCACTGATCACGTGGCACTCATGCACTGATCACGTGATTGCGCATGCACTGACCACGTAATTGTATGCACTGCTCACGTGGCTATCATGCACTGATGACGTGGCTGATCATGCACTTATCATGTGACTGATCATGCACTGATCACGTAGCTATCTTGCACTGATCACTTGGCTGATCATACACTCATCTCGGGACTGATCGTGCACTGATTATGGTGCTGTCATGCATTGACTACATGACTCCACATGCACTGATCACGTGGATGATCATGCACTGATCACGTGACTGACCATGCACTGATCACGTGACTGATTATGCACTTAACACGTGGCTGATCATGCACTGATCACGTGGCTATCATGCACTGCTCACGTGGCTGATCATGCAATGATCACGTAGCTACCATGTACTGGTCACGTGACTAATCATGCACTGATCACGTAATTGATCATGCACTGGTCATGTGGCTGATCATGCACTGATCACGTGGCTGATCATACACTGATCACGTGACTGATCATGCACTGATCACGTGACTGATCATGCACTGATCACGTGGCTATCATGCACTGATCACTTGGCTGGTCATACTGATCACGCGCATCGTCATGCACTGATCACGTGGCTGATCATGCACTGATCACGTGACTGATCATGCACTGATCACGTGGCTATCATGCAGTGATCACGTGGCTATCATGCACAGATCACATGGCTGATCATGCAATGATCACGTAGCTACCATATACTGGTCACGTGACTGATCATGCACTGATCACGTGGCTGATCATGCACTGATCACGTGACTGATCATGCACTGTTCACGAGACTCATCATGCACTGATCACGTGGATATCATGCACTGATCACGTGTTTGATCATACACTGTTCACGTGTCTGACCATGCACTGCTCACGTGGCTGATCATACACTGTTCACGTAACTGATCATGCACTGATCACGTGGATATCATGCACTGATCACGTGGCTGAACATGCACTGTTCATGTGGCTTATCACACACCTGTCACGTGACTGATCATGCACTGATCACGTGGCACTCATGCACTGATCACGTGGCTGATCTTATTCTGCTCACGTAACTGATCATGCATACATCAGGTGGCTATCATGCACTTCTCACCTGGCTGGTCATGCAATGTTCACGTAGCTACCATATACTGGTCACGTGACTGATTATGTACAGATCATGTAAATGATCATGCACTGTTCACGTGACTGATCATGTACTGATCACGTGACTGATCCTGCACTGATCACGTGGCTATCATGCACTGCTAACGTGGCTAATCATGAAATGGTCACGCAGTAACCATGTACTGGTCACGTGAGTGATCATGCACTATCACGTGGCTGATCATGCACTGATCACGTAATTAATCCTGCACTGATCACCTGACTCATCATGCACTGATCACGTGGCTGATCACACACGTATCACGTGACTGATCATGCACTGATCACGTGGCTATCATGCACTAATCACGTGGCTATCATTCACTGATCACGTGGATATCATGCACTGATCACGTGGCTGTTCACACACGTATCACATGACTGATCATGCACTGATCACGTGGCTATCATGCACTAATCACTTGGCTATCATTCACTGATCACGTGGATATCATGCACTGATCACGTGGCTGTTCACACACGTATCACATGACTGATCATGCACTGATCACCTGGCTATCATGCACTGATCACGTGGCTGATCATGCAATGATCACGTAGCTACCATGTACTGGTCACGTGAGTGATCATGCACTGATCACGTAATTGATCATGCACTGATCACGTGGTTGATCATGCACTGAACACGTGAATAATCATGCACTGATCACGTGACTGATCATGCACTGTTCACGTGGCTATCATGCACTGCTAACTTAGCTGATCATGCAATGATCACGCAGCCACCATATACTGGTCACGTGACTGATCATGCACTGATGACGTAATTGATCATGCACTGATCATGTGGCTGATCATGCACTGATCACGTGGATGATCATGCACTAATCATGTGACAGATCATGCACTGATCACGTGGCTATCATGCACTGCTCACGTGGCTGATCATGCAATGATCACGTAGCTACCATGTACTGGTCACGTGACTGATCATGCACTGATCACGTAATTGATCATGCACTGGTCATGTGGCTGATCATGCACTGATCACGTAACTGATCATACACTGATCACGTGACTGATCATGCACTGATCATGTGACTGATCATGCACTGATCACGTGTCTTTTATGCAGTGATCACGTGGCTATCATGCACAGATCACATGGCTGATCATGCAATGATCACGTAGCTACCATATACTGGTCACGTGACTGATCAGGCACTGATCACGTGGCTATCATGCACTTATCACATGGCTGGTCATACACTGCTCATATAGCTACCATGTACCGGTCACGTGAATGATCATACACCCATCAGGTGACTGATCATGCACTGATCACGTGGTTATCATGCACTGACCACGAGACTGAAAATGCACTGCTCACGTCTAATCATGTACTGATCACATGACTGCCCATGCACTGATCACGTGGATGATCATACACTAATCATGTGGCAGATCATGCACTGATCACGTGGCTGATCATGCACTGATACCGTGACTGAGCATGGACTGATCACATGACTATCATGTAGTGATCACGTGACTTAATGGCGCTGATCATGTGACTGATCATGCGCTGATCATGTTTGCTATCATACACTGATCATGTGCCCCTGGAGGCAATAAACAAAGAGCTGAGTAGGCACGAATCAAACAGTCAGCAGGCAATAATCATGGAATTCAGCTGTGAGGAATGATGCTGCTCAGCTGGCAATAATCAAGCAGCTGAGCAGGGAGGAATCGTGCAGCTCAGCTGGCAATTGTCAAGCAGATGAGCAGACAGTAATCACGCAGCTCAGCAGGCCCTGATCACGTGACTGAGCATGCACTGTTCACGTGGCTGATCATACACTGATCACGTGATTGATCATGCACTGATCACTTGGATATCATGCACTGATCACGTGGCTGATCATACACTGCTCACGTAACTGATCATGCACTGATCACGTGGCTATCATGCACTGATCAGGTGACTGATCATGCACTGTTCACGTGACTGACCATGCACTGATCACGTGACTGATCATGCAATGATGAGCTGGCAATCATGCACTGATTACTTGGCTGATCATACACTGATCACGTGACTGATAATGCACTGATCATCTGGCTATCGTGCCCTCATTACCTGGCTATCGTGCACTGATCACGTGGTTGATCATACACTGATCACGAGACTGATCTTGCACTGATCACGTCTGTATCATGCACTGATCACCTGACTGCCCATGCACTGATCACGTGGACAAACATACACTGATCATGTCACAGATCAGGCAGTGATCACGCGGCTATCATGCACTGCTCACGTGGCTGATCATGCAATGATCACGTAGCTACCATGTACTGGTCACGTGAGTGATCATGCACTGAGCACGTAATTGATCAGGCACTGTTCACGTGGCTGATCATGCACTGAACATGTGAATAATCATGCACTGATCACGTGACTGATCATGCAATGATCACGTAGCTACCATGTACTGGTCACGTGAGTGATCATGCACTGAGCACGTAATTGATCATGCACTGATCATGTGGCTGATCATGCACTGATCACGTGACTGATCATTCACTGATCACGTGGCTGATCATGCACTGATCACGTGACTGATCATACACTGATCACGTGACTGATCATCCAGTGATCACGTGACTGATCATGCACTGATCACGTGGCTATTATGCAGTGATCACGTGGCTATCATGCACAGATCACATGGCTGATCATGCAATGATCACGTAGCTACCATATACTGGTCACGTGATTGATCATGCACTGATCACGTGGCTGATCATGCACTGGTCACGTGACTGATCATGCACTGTTCACGAGACTCATGATGCACTGATCACGTGGATATCATGCACTGATCACGTGTTTGATCATACACTGTTCACGTGTCTGACCATGCACTGCTCACGTGGATAAACATACACTGATCATGTCACAGATCATGCAGTGATCACGCGGCTATCATGCACTGCTCACGTGGCTGATCATGCAATGATCACGTAGCTACCATGTACTGGTCACGTGAGTGATCATGCACTGATCACGTAATTGACCATGCACTGATCACGTTGCTGATCATGCACTGAACACATGAATAATCATGCACTGATCACGTGACTGATCATGCACTGATCTCGTGGCTATCATGCACTGATCACATGGCTGATCATGCAATGATCACGTAGCTACCATATACTGGTCACGTGACTGATCATGCACTGATCACGTGGCTGATCATGCACTGATCACGTGACTCATAATGCACTGTTCACGAGACTCATCATGCACTGATCACGTGGATATCATGCACTGATCACGTGTTTGATCATACATTGTTCACGTGTCTGACCATGCACTGCTCACGTGGCTGATCATACACTGTTCACATAACTGATCATGCACTGATCACGTGGATATCATGCACTGATCACGTGGCTGAACATGCACTGTTCACGTGGCTTACCACACACCTGTCCCGTGACTGATCATGCACTGATCACGTGGCACTCATCCACTGATCACGTGGCTTATCATACTCTGCTCACGTAACTGATCATGCACACATCACGTGGCTATCATGCACTTCTCACCTGGCTGGTCATGCAATGTTCTCTTAGCTACCATATACTGGTCACGTGACTCATCATGCTCAGATCACGTAAATGATCATGCACTGTTCAGATGACTGATCATGTACTGATCACGTGACGGATCATGCACTGATCACGTGGCTATCATGCACTGATCACGTGGCTGATCACACACGTATCACGTGACTGATCATGCACTGATGACGTGGCTATCATGCACTAATCACGTGGCTATCATTCACTGATCACGTGGATATCATGCACTGATCTCGTGGCTGTTCACACACGTATCACATGACTGATCATGCACTGATCAAATGGCTATCATGCACTGATCACGTGGCTGATCATGCAATGATCACGTAGCTACCATGTACTGGTCACGTGAGTGATCATGCACTGATCACGTAATTGATCATGCACTGATCACGTGGCTGATCATGCACTGAACACGTGAATAATCATGCACTGATCACGTGACAGATCATGCACTGTTCACGTGGCTATCATGCACTGCTAACTTGGCTGATCATGCAATGATCACGCAGCCACCATATACTGGTCACGTGACTGATCATGCACTGACGACGTAATTGATCATGCACTGATCACGTGACTGATCATGCACTGATCACGTGACTGATCATGCTCTGATCACGTGGCTATCATGCACTGATCACGTGACTGATCTTGCACTGATCACGTCTGTATCATGCACTGATCACCTGACTGTTCCTTGCACTGATCACGTGGATAAACATACACTGATCATGTCACAGATCATGCAGTGATCACGCGGCTATCATGCACTGCTCACGTGGCTGATCATGCAATGATCACGTAGCTACCATGTACTGGTCACGTGAGTGATCATGCACTGAGCACGTAATTGATCATAAACTGATCAGGTGACTTATCATGCACTGTTCACGAGACTGATCATGCACTGATCACGTGGCTATCATGCACTGCTAACGTGGCTGATCAGGAAATGATCACGCAGCTACCATGTACTGGTCACGTGAGTGATCATGCACTGATCACGTGGCTGATCATGCACTGATCACATGACTGATCATGCACTGATCACGTCACTGATCATGCACTGATCACGTGGCTATCATGCACTGATCACTTGGCTGGTCATACACTGATCATGCAGCTAACATGTACTGGTCACGTGACTGATCATGCACTGATCACGTGACTGATCTTGCACTGATCATGTGTCTGATCATGCACTGATCACTTGACTGATCATGCACTGATCACGTGACTTATCATGCACTGATCACGTGGCTATCATACACTGATCACATGGCTGCTCATACACTGATCACATGCCTGGTCATGCACAGATTACATGACTGATCATGCACTGATCACGTCACTGATCATGCACTGATCACGTGGCTATCATGCACTACTCACGTGGCCCATCATGCAATGTTCATGTAGCTACCATGTACCGGTCACGTGACTGATCATACACCCATCAGGTGACTGATCATGCACTGATCACGTGGCTATCATGCACTGTTCACGTGACTGATCATACACTGATCACCTGCCTGGTCATGCACAGATCACGTGACTAATCATGAACTGATCACGTAGCAATCATTCACTGATCACCTGGCTGATCATGCACTGATCACGTGGCTATCATGCACTGCTAACTTGGCTGATCATGCAATGACCACGCAGCCACCATGTACTGGTCACGTGACTGATCATGCACTGATGACGTAATTGATCATGCACTGATCATGTGGCTGATCATGCACTGATCACGTGACTGATCATTCACTGATCACGTGGCTGATCATGCACTGCTCACGTGGCTATCATGCACTGCTCACGTGGCTGATCATGCAATGATCACGTAGCTACCATGTACTGGTCACGTGAATGATCATGCACTGATCACGTAATTGATCATGCACTGGTCATGTGGCTGATCATGCACTGATCACGTGACTGATCATGCACTGATCACGTGACTGATCATGCACTGATCACGTGACTGATCATGCACTGATCACGTGGCTGATCATGCACTGATCATATAGCTACCATGTACCGGTCACGTGAATGATCATACACCCATCAGGTGACTGATCATGCACTGATCACGTGGCTATCATGCACTGACCACGAGACTGAAAATGCACTGATCACGTCTAATCATGCACTGATCATGACTGCCCATGCACTGATCACGTGGATGATCATACACTAATCATGTGACAGATCATGCACTGATCACGTGGCTGATCATGCACTGATACCGTGACTGAGCATGGACTGATCACATGACTATCATGAAGTGATCACGTGACTTAATGGCGCTGATCATGTGACTGATCATGCGCTGATCATGTTTGCTATCATACACTGATCATGTGCCCCTGGAGGCAATAAACAAAGAGCTGAGTAGGCACGAATCAAACAGTCAGCAGGCAATAATCATGGAATTCAGCTGTGAGGAATGATGCTGCTCAGCTGGCAATAATCTAGCAGCTGAGCAGGGAGGAATCGTGCAGCTCAGCTGGCAATTGTCAAGCAGATGAGCAGACAGTAATCACACAGCTCAGCAGGCCCTGATCACGTGACTGAGCATGCACTGTTCACGTGGCTGATCATACACTTATCACGTGATTGATCATGCACTGATCACTTGGATATCATGCACTGATCACGTGGCTGATCATACACTGCTCACGTAACTGATCATGCACTGATCACGTGGCTATCATGCACTGCTAACTTGGCTGATCATGCAATGATCACGCAGCTACCATGTACTGGTCACGTGACTGATCATGCACTGATGACGTAATTGATCATGCACTGATCACGTGACTGATCATGCACTGATCACGTGGCTATCATGCACTGATCACTTGGCTGGTCATACACTGATCACGCAGCTACCATGTACTGGTCACGTGAATGATCATGCACTGATGACGTAATTGATCATGCACTGATCATGTGGCTGATCATGCACTGATCACGTGACTGATCATGCACTGATCACGTGGCTGATCATGCACTGATCACGTGGCTCTCATGCACTGATCATATAGCTACCATGTACCGGTCACGTGAATGATCATACACCCATCAGGTGACTGTTCATGCACTGATCACGTGGCTATCATGCACTGACCACGAGACTGAAAATGCACTGATCACGTCTAATCATGCACTGATCACATGACTGCCCATGCACTGATCAGGTGGATGATCATACACTAATCATGTGACAGATCATGCACTGATCACGTGGCTGATCATGCACTGATACCGTGACTGAGCATGGACTGATCACATGACTATCATGGAGTGATCACGTGACTTAATGGCGCTGATCATGTGTCTGATCATGCGCTGATCATGTTTGCTATCATACACTGATCATGTGCCCCTGGAGGCAATAAACAAAGAGCTGAGTAGGCACGAATCAAACAGTCAGCAGGCAATAATCATGGAATTCAGCTGTGAGGAATGATGCTGCTCAGCTGGCAATAATCAAGCAGCTGAGCAGGGAGGAATCGTGCAGCTCAGCTGGCAATTGTCAAGCAGATGAGCAGACAGTAATCACGCAGCTCAGCAGGCCCTGATCACGTGACTGAGCATGCACTGTTCACGTGGCTGATCATACACTTATCACGTGATTGATCATGCACTGATCACTTGGATATCATGCACTGATCACGTGGCTGATCATACACTGTTCACGTGTCTGACCATGCACTGATCATTTGGCTGATCATACACTGCTCACATAACTGATCATGCACTGATCACGTGGCTATCATGCACTGATCACGTGACTGATCTTGCACTGATCACGTCTGTATCATGCACTGATCACCTGACTGTTCCTTGCACTGATCACGTGGATAAACATACACTGATCATGTCAGAGATCATGCAGTGATCACGCGGCTATCATGCACTGCTCACGTGGCTGATCATGCAATGATCACGAAGCTACCATGTACTGGTCACCTGAGTGATCATGCACTGAGCACGTAATTGATCATAAACTGATCAGGTGACTTATCATGCACTGTTCACGAGACTGATCATGCACTGATCACGTGGCTATCATGCACTGCTAACGTGGCTGATCATGAAATGATCACGCGGCTACCATGTACTGGTCACGTGAGTGATCATGCACTGATCACGTGGCTGATCATGCACTGATCACGTGACTGATCATGCACTGATCACGTCACTGATCATGCACTGATCACGTGGCTATCATGCACTGATCACTTGGCTGGTCATGCAATGACCACGCAGCCACCATGTACTGGTCACGTGACTGATCATGCACTGATGACGTAATTGATCATGCACTGATCATGTGGCTGATCATGCACTGATCACGTGACTGATCATTCACTGATCACGTGGCTGATCATGCACTGATCACGTGGCTGATCATGCACTGATACCGTGACTGAGCATGGACTGATCACATGACTATCATGTAGTGATCACGTGACTTAATGGCGCTGATCATGTGACTGATCATGCGCTGATCATGTTTGCTATCATACACTGATCATGTGCCCCTGGAGGCAATAAACAAAGAGCTGAGTAGGCACGAATCAAACAGTCAGCAGGCAATAATCATGGAATTCAGCTGTGAGGAATGATGCTGCTCAGCTGGCAATAATCAAGCAGCTGAGCAGGGAGGAATCGTGCAGCTCAGCTGGCAATTGTCAAGCAGATGAGCAGACAGTAATCACGCAGCTCAGCAGGCCCTGATCACGTGACTGAGCATGCACTGTTCACGTGGCTGATCATACACTGATCACGTGATTGATCATGCACTGATCACTTGGATATCATGCACTGATCACGTGGCTGATCGTACACTGCTCACGTAACTGATCATGCACTGATCACGTGGCTATCATGCACTGATCAGGTGACTGATCATGCACTGTTCACGTGACTGACCATGCACTGATCACGTGACTGATCATGCAATGATGAGCTGGCAATCATGCACTGATTACTTGGCTGATCATACACTGATCACGTGACTGATAATGCACTGATCATCTGGCTATCGTGCCCTCATTACCTGGCTATCGTGCACTGATCACGTGGTTGATCATACACTGATCACGAGACTGATCTTGCACTGATCACGTCTGTATCATGCACTGATCACCTGACTGCCCATGCACTGATCACGTGGACAAACATACACTGATCATGTCACAGATCAGGCAGTGATCACGCGGCTATCATGCACTGCTCACGTGGCTGATCATGCAATGATTACGTAGCCACCATGTACTGGTCACGTGAGTGATCATGCACTGAGCACGTAATTGATCATGCACTGATCATGTGGCTGATCATGCACTGATCACGTGACTGATCATTCACTGATCACGTGGCTGATCATGCACTGATCACGTGACTGATCATACACTGATCACGTGACTGATCATCCAGTGATCACGTGACTGATCATGCACTGATCACGTGGCTATTATGCAGTGATCACGTGGCTATCATGCACAGATCACATGGCTGATCATGCAATGATCACGTAGCTACCATATACTGGTCACGTGATTGATCATGCACTGATCACGTGGCTGATCATGCACTGGTCACGTGACTGATCATGCACTGTTCACGAGACTCATGATGCACTGATCACGTGGATATCATGCACTGATCACGTGTTTGATCATACACTGTTCACGTGTCTGACCATGCACTGCTCACGTGGATAAACATACACTGATCATGTCACAGATCATGCAGTGATCACGCGGCTATCATGCACTGCTCACGTGGCTGATCATGCAATGATCACGTAGCTACCATGTACTGGTCACGTGAGTGATCATGCACTGATCACGTAATTGACCATGCACTGATCACGTTGCTGATCATGCACTGAACACATGAATAATCATGCACTGATCACGTGACTGATCATGCACTGATCTCGTGGCTATCATGCACTGATCACGTGGCTGATCATGCAATGATCACGTAGCTACCATATACTGGTCACGTGACTGATCATGCACTGATCACGTGGCTGATCATGCACTGATCACGTGACTCATAATGCACTGTTCACGAGACTCATCATGCACTGATCACGTGGATATCATGCACTGATCACGTGTTTGATCATACATTGTTCACGTGTCTGACCATGCACTGCTCACGTGGCTGATCATACACTGTTCACATAACTGATCATGCACTGATCACGTGGATATCATGCACTGATCACGTGGCTGAACATGCACTGTTCACGTGGCTTACCACACACCTGTCCCGTGACTGATCATGCACTGATCACGTGGCACTCATCCACTGATCACGTGGCTTATCATACTCTGCTCACGTAACTGATCATGCACACATCACGTGGCTATCATGCACTTCTCACCTGGCTGGTCATGCAATGTTCTCTTAGCTACCATATACTGGTCACGTGACTCATCATGCTCAGATCACGTAAATGATCATGCACTGTTCAGATGACTGATCATGTACTGATCACGTGACGGATCATGCACTGATCACGTGGCTATCATGCACTGCTCACGTGGCTGATCATGCAATGATCACGTAGCAACCATGTACTGGTCACGTGGCTGATCATGCACTGATCACGTAATTAATCCTGCACTGATCACCTGACTCATCATGCACTGATCACGTGGCTGATCACACACGTATCACGTGACTGATCATGCACTGATGACGTGGCTATCATGCACTAATCACGTGGCTATCATTCACTGATCACGTGGATATCATGCACTGATCTCGTGGCTGTTCACACACGTATCACATGACTGAGCATGCACTGATCAAATGGCTATCATGCACTGATCACGTGGCTGATCATGCAATGATCACGTAGCTACCATGTACTGGTCACGTGAGTGATCATGCACTGATCACGTAATTGATCATGCACTGATCACGTGGCTGATCATGCACTGAACACGTGAATAATCATGCACTGATCACGTGACAGATCATGCACTGTTCACGTGGCTATCATGCACTGCTAACTTGGCTGATCATGCAATGATCACGCAGCCACCATATACTGGTCACGTGACTGATCATGCACTGACGACGTAATTGATCATGCACTGATCACGTGACTGATCATGCACTGATCACGTGACTGATCATGCTCTGATCACGTGGCTGATCATGCACTGATCACGTGACTGATCATGCACTGATCACGTGGCTATCATGCACTGATCACGTGACTGATCTTGCACTGATCACGTCTGTATCATGCACTGATCACCTGACTGTTCCTTGCACTGATCACGTGGATAAACATACACTGATCATGTCACAGATCATGCAGTGATCATGCGGCTATCATGCACTGCTCACGTGGCTGATCATGCAATGATCACGTAGCTACCATGTACTGGTCACGTGAGTGATCATGCACTGAGCACGTAATTGATCATAAACTGATCAGGTGACTTATCATGCACTGTTCACGAGACTGATCATGCACTGATCACGTGGCTATCATGCACTGCTAACGTGGCTGATCAGGAAATGATCACGCAGCTACCATGTACTGGTCACGTGAGTGATCATGCACTGATCACGTGGCTGATCATGCACTGATCACATGACTGATCATGCACTGATCACGTCACTGATCATGCACTGATCACGTGGCTATCATGCACTGATCACTTGGCTGGTCATACACTGATCATGCAGCTAACATGTACTGGTCACGTGACTGATCATGCACTGATCACGTGACTGATCTTGCACTGATCACGTCTGTATCATGCACTGATCACCTGACTGTTCCTTGCACTGATCACGTGGATAAACATACACTGATCATGTCACAGATCATGCAGTGATCACGCGGCTATCATGCACTGCTCACGTGGCTGATCATGCAATGATCACGTAGCTACCATGTACTGGTCACGTGAGTGATCATGCACTGAGCACGTAATTGATCATAAACTGATCAGGTGACTTATCATGCACTGTTCACGAGACTGATCATGCACTGATCACGTGGCTATCATGCACTGCTAACGTGGCTGATCAGGAAATGATCACGCAGCTACCATGTACTGGTCACGTGAGTGATCATGCACTGATCACGTGGCTGATCATGCACTGATCACATGACTGATCATGCACTGATCACGTCACTGATCATGCACTGATCACGTGGCTATCATGCACTGATCACTTGGCTGGTCATACACTGATCATGCAGCTAACATGTACTGGTCACGTGACTGATCATGCACTGATGACGTAATTGATCGTGCACTGATCATGTGTCTGATCATGCACTGATCACTTGACTGATCATGCACTGATCACGTGACTTATCATGCACTGATCACGTGGCTATCATACACTGATCACATGGCTGCTCATACACTGATCACATGCCTGGTCATGCACAGATTACATGACTGATCATGCACTGATCACGTCACTGATCATGCACTGATCACGTGGCTATCATGCACTACTCACGTGGCCCATCATGCAATGTTCATGTAGCTACCATGTACCGGTCACGTGACTGATCATACACCCATCAGGTGACTGATCATGCACTGATCACGTGGCTATCATGCACTGTTCACGTGACTGATCATACACTGATCACCTGCCTGGTCATGCACAGATCACGTGACTAATCATGAACTGATCACGTAGCAATCATTCACTGATCACCTGGCTGATCATGCACTGATCACGTGGCTATCATGCACTGCTAACTTGGCTGATCATGCAATGACCACGCAGCCACCATGTACTGGTCACGTGACTGATCATGCACTGATGACGTAATTGATCATGCACTGATCATGTGGCTGATCATGCACTGATCACGTGACTGATCATTCACTGATCACGTGGCTGATCATGCACTGCTCACGTGGCTATCATGCACTGCTCACGTGGCTGATCATGCAATGATCACGTAGCTACCATGTACTGGTCACGTGAATGATCATGCACTGATCACGTAATTGATCATGCACTGGTCATGTGGCTGATCATGCACTGATCACGTGACTGATCATGCACTGATCACGTGACTGATCATGCACTGATCACGTGACTGATCATGCACTGATCACGTGGCTGATCATGCACTGATCATATAGCTACCATGTACCGGTCACGTGAATGATCATACACCCATCAGGTGACTGATCATGCACTGATCACGTGGCTATCATGCACTGACCACGAGACTGAAAATGCACTGATCACGTCTAATCATGCACTGATCATGACTGCCCATGCACTGATCACGTGGATGATCATACACTAATCATGTGACAGATCATGCACTGATCACGTGGCTGATCATGCACTGATACCGTGACTGAGCATGGACTGATCACATGACTATCATGAAGTGATCACGTGACTTAATGGCGCTGATCATGTGACTGATCATGCGCTGATCATGTTTGCTATCATACACTGATCATGTGCCCCTGGAGGCAATAAACAAAGAGCTGAGTAGGCACGAATCAAACAGTCAGCAGGCAATAATCATGGAATTCAGCTGTGAGGAATGATGCTGCTCAGCTGGCAATAATCTAGCAGCTGAGCAGGGAGGAATCGTGCAGCTCAGCTGGCAATTGTCAAGCAGATGAGCAGACAGTAATCACGCAGCTCAGCAGGCCCTGATCACGTGACTGAGCATGCACTGTTCACGTGGCTGATCATACACTTATCACGTGATTGATCATGCACTGATCACTTGGATATCATGCACTGATCACGTGGCTGATCATACACTGCTCACGTAACTGATCATGCACTGATCACGTGGCTATCATGCACTGCTAACTTGGCTGATCATGCAATGATCACGCAGCTACCATGTACTGGTCACGTGACTGATCATGCACTGATGACGTAATTGATCATGCACTGATCACGTGACTGATCATGCACTGATCACGTGGCTATCATGCACTGATCACTTGGCTGGTCATACACTGATCACGCAGCTACCATGTACTGGTCACGTGAATGATCATGCACTGATGACGTAATTGATCATGCACTGATCATGTGGCTGATCATGCACTGATCACGTGACTGATCATGCACTGATCACGTGGCTGATCATGCACTGATCACGTGGCTCTCATGCACTGATCATATAGCTACCATGTACCGGTCACGTGAATGATCATACACCCATCAGGTGACTGTTCATGCACTGATCACGTGGCTATCATGCACTGACCACGAGACTGAAAATGCACTGATCACGTCTAATCATGCACTGATCACATGACTGCCCATGCACTGATCAGGTGGATGATCATACACTAATCATGTGACAGATCATGCACTGATCACGTGGCTGATCATGCACTGATACCGTGACTGAGCATGGACTGATCACATGACTATCATGGAGTGATCACGTGACTTAATGGCGCTGATCATGTGACTGATCATGCGCTGATCATGTTTGCTATCATACACTGATCATGTGCCCCTGGAGGCAATAAACAAAGAGCTGAGTAGGCACGAATCAAACAGTCAGCAGGCAATAATCATGGAATTCAGCTGTGAGGAATGATGCTGCTCAGCTGGCAATAATCAAGCAGCTGAGCAGGGAGGAATCGTGCAGCTCAGCTGGCAATTGTCAAGCAGATGAGCAGACAGTAATCACGCAGCTCAGCAGGCCCTGATCACGTGACTGAGCATGCACTGTTCACGTGGCTGATCATACACTTATCACGTGATTGATCATGCACTGATCACTTGGATATCATGCACTGATCACGTGGCTGATCATACACTGTTCACGTGTCTGACCATGCACTGATCATTTGGCTGATCATACACTGCTCACATAACTGATCATGCACTGATCACGTGGCTATCATGCACTGATCACGTGACTGATCTTGCACTGATCACGTCTGTATCATGCACTGATCACCTGACTGTTCCTTGCACTGATCACGTGGATAAACATACACTGATCATGTCAGAGATCATGCAGTGATCACGCGGCTATCATGCACTGCTCACGTGGCTGATCATGCAATGATCACGAAGCTACCATGTACTGGTCACCTGAGTGATCATGCACTGAGCACGTAATTGATCATAAACTGATCAGGTGACTTATCATGCACTGTTCACGAGACTGATCATGCACTGATCACGTGGCTATCATGCACTGCTAACGTGGCTGATCATGAAATGATCACGCGGCTACCATGTACTGGTCACGTGAGTGATCATGCACTGATCACGTGGCTGATCATGCACTGATCACGTGACTGATCATGCACTGATCACGTCACTGATCATGCACTGATCACGTGGCTATCATGCACTGATCACTTGGCTGGTCATGCAATGACCACGCAGCCACCATGTACTGGTCACGTGACTGATCATGCACTGATGACGTAATTGATCATGCACTGATCATGTGGCTGATCATGCACTGATCACGTGACTGATCATTCACTGATCACGTGGCTGATCATGCACTGATCACGTGGCTGATCATGCACTGATACCGTGACTGAGCATGGACTGATCACATGACTATCATGTAGTGATCACGTGACTTAATGGCGCTGATCATGTGACTGATCATGCGCTGATCATGTTTGCTATCATACACTGATCATGTGCCCCTGGAGGCAATAAACAAAGAGCTGAGTAGGCACGAATCAAACAGTCAGCAGGCAATAATCATGGAATTCAGCTGTGAGGAATGATGCTGCTCAGCTGGCAATAATCAAGCAGCTGAGCAGGGAGGAATCGTGCAGCTCAGCTGGCAATTGTCAAGCAGATGAGCAGACAGTAATCACGCAGCTCAGCAGGCCCTGATCACGTGACTGAGCATGCACTGTTCACGTGGCTGATCATACACTGATCACGTGATTGATCATGCACTGATCACTTGGATATCATGCACTGATCACGTGGCTGATCGTACACTGCTCACGTAACTGATCATGCACTGATCACGTGGCTATCATGCACTGATCAGGTGACTGATCATGCACTGTTCACGTGACTGACCATGCACTGATCACGTGACTGATCATGCAATGATGAGCTGGCAATCATGCACTGATTACTTGGCTGATCATACACTGATCACGTGACTGATAATGCACTGATCATCTGGCTATCGTGCCCTCATTACCTGGCTATCGTGCACTGATCACGTGGTTGATCATACACTGATCACGAGACTGATCTTGCACTGATCACGTCTGTATCATGCACTGATCACCTGACTGCCCATGCACTGATCACGTGGACAAACATACACTGATCATGTCACAGATCAGGCAGTGATCACGCGGCTATCATGCACTGCTCACGTGGCTGATCATGCAATGATTACGTAGCCACCATGTACTGGTCACGTGAGTGATCATGCACTGAGCACGTAATTGATCATGCACTGATCATGTGGCTGATCATGCACTGATCACGTGACTGATCATTCACTGATCACGTGGCTGATCATGCACTGATCACGTGACTGATCATACACTGATCACGTGACTGATCATCCAGTGATCACGTGACTGATCATGCACTGATCACGTGGCTATTATGCAGTGATCACGTGGCTATCATGCACAGATCACATGGCTGATCATGCAATGATCACGTAGCTACCATATACTGGTCACGTGATTGATCATGCACTGATCACGTGGCTGATCATGCACTGGTCACGTGACTGATCATGCACTGTTCACGAGACTCATGATGCACTGATCACGTGGATATCATGCACTGATCACGTGTTTGATCATACACTGTTCACGTGTCTGACCATGCACTGCTCACGTGGATAATCATACACTGATCATGTCACAGATCATGCAGTGATCACGCGGCTATCATGCACTGCTCACGTGGCTGATCATGCAATGATCACGTAGCTACCATGTACTGGTCACGTGAGTGATCATGCACTGATCACGTAATTGACCATGCACTGATCACGTTGCTGATCATGCACTGAACACATGAATAATCATGCACTGATCACGTGACTGATCATGCACTGATCTCGTGGCTATCATGCACTGATCACGTGGCTGATCATGCAATGATCACGTAGCTACCATATACTGGTCACGTGACTGATCATGCACTGATCACGTGGCTGATCATGCACTGATCACGTGACTCATAATGCACTGTTCACGAGACTCATCATGCACTGATCACGTGGATATCATGCACTGATCACGTGTTTGATCATACATTGTTCACGTGTCTGACCATGCACTGCTCACGTGGCTGATCATACACTGTTCACATAACTGATCATGCACTGATCACGTGGATATCATGCACTGATCACGTGGCTGAACATGCACTGTTCACGTGGCTTACCACACACCTGTCCCGTGACTGATCATGCACTGATCACGTGGCACTCATCCACTGATCACGTGGCTTATCATACTCTGCTCACGTAACTGATCATGCACACATCACGTGGCTATCATGCACTTCTCACCTGGCTGGTCATGCAATGTTCTCTTAGCTACCATATACTGGTCACGTGACTCATCATGCTCAGATCACGTAAATGATCATGCACTGTTCAGATGACTGATCATGTACTGATCACGTGACGGATCATGCACTGATCACGTGGCTATCATGCACTGCTCACGTGGCTGATCATGCAATGATCACGTAGCAACCATGTACTGGTCACGTGGCTGATCATGCACTGATCACGTAATTAATCCTGCACTGATCACCTGACTCATCATGCACTGATCACGTGGCTGATCACACACGTATCACGTGACTGATCATGCACTGATGACGTGGCTATCATGCACTAATCACGTGGCTATCATTCACTGATCACGTGGATATCATGCACTGATCTCGTGGCTGTTCACACACGTATCACATGACTGAGCATGCACTGATCAAATGGCTATCATGCACTGATCACGTGGCTGATCATGCAATGATCACGTAGCTACCATGTACTGGTCACGTGAGTGATCATGCACTGATCACGTAATTGATCATGCACTGATCACGTGGCTGATCATGCACTGAACACGTGAATAATCATGCACTGATCACGTGACAGATCATGCACTGTTCACGTGGCTATCATGCACTGCTAACTTGGCTGATCATGCAATGATCACGCAGCCACCATATACTGGTCACGTGACTGATCATGCACTGACGACGTAATTGATCATGCACTGATCACGTGACTGATCATGCACTGATCACGTGACTGATCATGCTCTGATCACGTGGCTGATCATGCACTGATCACGTGACTGATCATGCACTGATCACGTGGCTATCATGCACTGATCACGTGACTGATCTTGCACTGATCACGTCTGTATCATGCACTGATCACCTGACTGTTCCTTGCACTGATCACGTGGATAAACATACACTGATCATGTCACAGATCATGCAGTGATCACGCGGCTATCATGCACTGCTCACGTGGCTGATCATGCAATGATCACGTAGCTACCATGTACTGGTCACGTGAGTGATCATGCACTGAGCACGTAATTGATCATAAACTGATCAGGTGACTTATCATGCACTGTTCACGAGACTGATCATGCACTGATCACGTGGCTATCATGCACTGCTAACGTGGCTGATCAGGAAATGATCACGCAGCTACCATGTACTGGTCACGTGAGTGATCATGCACTGATCACGTGGCTGATCATGCACTGATCACATGACTGATCATGCACTGATCACGTCACTGATCATGCACTGATCACGTGGCTATCATGCACTGATCACTTGGCTGGTCATACACTGATCATGCAGCTAACATGTACTGGTCACGTGACTGATCATGCACTGATCACGTGACTGATCTTGCACTGATCACGTCTGTATCATGCACTGATCACCTGACTGTTCCTTGCACTGATCACGTGGATAAACATACACTGATCATGTCACAGATCATGCAGTGATCACGCGGCTATCATGCACTGCTCACGTGGCTGATCATGCAATGATCACGTAGCTACCATGTACTGGTCACGTGAGTGATCATGCACTGAGCACGTAATTGATCATAAACTGATCAGGTGACTTATCATGCACTGTTCACGAGACTGATCATGCACTGATCACGTGGCTATCATGCACTGCTAACGTGGCTGATCAGGAAATGATCACGCAGCTACCATGTACTGGTCACGTGAGTGATCATGCACTGATCACGTGGCTGATCATGCACTGATCACATGACTGATCATGCACTGATCACGTCACTGATCATGCACTGATCACGTGGCTATCATGCACTGATCACTTGGCTGGTCATACACTGATCATGCAGCTAACATGTACTGGTCACGTGACTGATCATGCACTGATGACGTAATTGATCGTGCACTGATCATGTGTCTGATCATGCACTGATCACTTGACTGATCATGCACTGATCACGTGACTTATCATGCACTGATCACGTGGCTATCATACACTGATCACATGGCTGCTCATACACTGATCACATGCCTGGTCATGCACAGATTACATGACTGATCATGCACTGATCACGTCACTGATCATGCACTGATCACGTGGCTATCATGCACTACTCACGTGGCCCATCATGCAATGTTCATGTAGCTACCATGTACCGGTCACGTGACTGATCATACACCCATCAGGTGACTGATCATGCACTGATCACGTGGCTATCATGCACTGTTCACGTGACTGATCATACACTGATCACCTGCCTGGTCATGCACAGATCACGTGACTAATCATGAACTGATCACGTAGCAATCATTCACTGATCACCTGGCTGATCATGCACTGATCACGTGGCTATCATGCACTGCTAACTTGGCTGATCATGCAATGACCACGCAGCCACCATGTACTGGTCACGTGACTGATCATGCACTGATGACGTAATTGATCATGCACTGATCATGTGGCTGATCATGCACTGATCACGTGACTGATCATTCACTGATCACGTGGCTGATCATGCACTGCTCACGTGGCTATCATGCACTGCTCACGTGGCTGATCATGCAATGATCACGTAGCTACCATGTACTGGTCACGTGAATGATCATGCACTGATCACGTAATTGATCATGCACTGGTCATGTGGCTGATCATGCACTGATCACGTGACTGATCATGCACTGATCACGTGACTGATCATGCACTGATCACGTGACTGATCATGCACTGATCACGTGGCTGATCATGCACTGATCATATAGCTACCATGTACCGGTCACGTGAATGATCATACACCCATCAGGTGACTGATCATGCACTGATCACGTGGCTATCATGCACTGACCACGAGACTGAAAATGCACTGATCACGTCTAATCATGCACTGATCATGACTGCCCATGCACTGATCACGTGGATGATCATACACTAATCATGTGACAGATCATGCACTGATCACGTGGCTGATCATGCACTGATACCGTGACTGAGCATGGACTGATCACATGACTATCATGAAGTGATCACGTGACTTAATGGCGCTGATCATGTGACTGATCATGCGCTGATCATGTTTGCTATCATACACTGATCATGTGCCCCTGGAGGCAATAAACAAAGAGCTGAGTAGGCACGAATCAAACAGTCAGCAGGCAATAATCATGGAATTCAGCTGTGAGGAATGATGCTGCTCAGCTGGCAATAATCTAGCAGCTGAGCAGGGAGGAATCGTGCAGCTCAGCTGGCAATTGTCAAGCAGATGAGCAGACAGTAATCACGCAGCTCAGCAGGCCCTGATCACGTGACTGAGCATGCACTGTTCACGTGGCTGATCATACACTTATCACGTGATTGATCATGCACTGATCACTTGGATATCATGCACTGATCACGTGGCTGATCATACACTGCTCACGTAACTGTTCATGCACTGATCACGTGGCTATCATGCACTGCTAACTTGGCTGATCATGCAATGATCACGCAGCTACCATGTACTGGTCACGTGACTGATCATGCACTGATGACGTAATTGATCATGCACTGATCACGTGACTGATCATGCACTGATCACGTGGCTATCATGCACTGATCACTTGGCTGGTCATACACTGATCACGCAGCTACCATGTACTGGTCACGTGAATGATCATGCACTGATGACGTAATTGATCATGCACTGATCATGTGGCTGATCATGCACTGATCACGTGACTGATCATGCACTGATCACGTGGCTGATCATGCACTGATCACGTGGCTCTCATGCACTGATCATATAGCTACCATGTACCGGTCACGTGAATGATCATACACCCATCAGGTGACTGTTCATGCACTGATCACGTGGCTATCATGCACTGACCACGAGACTGAAAATGCACTGATCACGTCTAATCATGCACTGATCACATGACTGCCCATGCACTGATCAGGTGGATGATCATACACTAATCATGTGACAGATCATGCACTGATCACGTGGCTGATCATGCACTGATACCGTGACTGAGCATGGACTGATCACATGACTATCATGGAGTGATCACGTGACTTAATGGCGCTGATCATGTGACTGATCATGCGCTGATCATGTTTGCTATCATACACTGATCATGTGCCCCTGGAGGCAATAAACAAAGAGCTGAGTAGGCACGAATCAAACAGTCAGCAGGCAATAATCATGGAATTCAGCTGTGAGGAATGATGCTGCTCAGCTGGCAATAATCAAGCAGCTGAGCAGGGAGGAATCGTGCAGCTCAGCTGGCAATTGTCAAGCAGATGAGCAGACAGTAATCACGCAGCTCAGCAGGCCCTGATCACGTGACTGAGCATGCACTGTTCACGTGGCTGATCATACACTTATCACGTGATTGATCATGCACTGATCACTTGGATATCATGCACTGATCACGTGGCTGATCATACACTGTTCACGTGTCTGACCATGCACTGATCATTTGGCTGATCATACACTGCTCACATAACTGATCATGCACTGATCACGTGGCTATCATGCACTGATCACGTGACTGATCTTGCACTGATCACGTCTGTATCATGCACTGATCACCTGACTGTTCCTTGCACTGATCACGTGGATAAACATACACTGATCATGTCAGAGATCATGCAGTGATCACGCGGCTATCATGCACTGCTCACGTGGCTGATCATGCAATGATCACGAAGCTACCATGTACTGGTCACCTGAGTGATCATGCACTGAGCACGTAATTGATCATAAACTGATCAGGTGACTTATCATGCACTGTTCACGAGACTGATCATGCACTGATCACGTGGCTATCATGCACTGCTAACGTGGCTGATCATGAAATGATCACGCGGCTACCATGTACTGGTCACGTGAGTGATCATGCACTGATCACGTGGCTGATCATGCACTGATCACGTGACTGATCATGCACTGATCACGTCACTGATCATGCACTGATCACGTGGCTATCATGCACTGATCACTTGGCTGGTCATGCAATGACCACGCAGCCACCATGTACTGGTCACGTGACTGATCATGCACTGATGACGTAATTGATCATGCACTGATCATGTGGCTGATCATGCACTGATCACGTGACTGATCATTCACTGATCACGTGGCTGATCATGCACTGATCACGTGGCTGATCATGCACTGATACCGTGACTGAGCATGGACTGATCACATGACTATCATGTAGTGATCACGTGACTTAATGGCGCTGATCATGTGACTGATCATGCGCTGATCATGTTTGCTATCATACACTGATCATGTGCCCCTGGAGGCAATAAACAAAGAGCTGAGTAGGCACGAATCAAACAGTCAGCAGGCAATAATCATGGAATTCAGCTGTGAGGAATGATGCTGCTCAGCTGGCAATAATCAAGCAGCTGAGCAGGGAGGAATCGTGCAGCTCAGCTGGCAATTGTCAAGCAGATGAGCAGACAGTAATCACGCAGCTCAGCAGGCCCTGATCACGTGACTGAGCATGCACTGTTCACGTGGCTGATCATACACTGATCACGTGATTGATCATGCACTGATCACTTGGATATCATGCACTGATCACGTGGCTGATCGTACACTGCTCACGTAACTGATCATGCACTGATCACGTGGCTATCATGCACTGATCAGGTGACTGATCATGCACTGTTCACGTGACTGACCATGCACTGATCACGTGACTGATCATGCAATGATGAGCTGGCAATCATGCACTGATTACTTGGCTGATCATACACTGATCACGTGACTGATAATGCACTGATCATCTGGCTATCGTGCCCTCATTACCTGGCTATCGTGCACTGATCACGTGGTTGATCATACACTGATCACGAGACTGATCTTGCACTGATCACGTCTGTATCATGCACTGATCACCTGACTGCCCATGCACTGATCACGTGGACAAACATACACTGATCATGTCACAGATCAGGCAGTGATCACGCGGCTATCATGCACTGCTCACGTGGCTGATCATGCAATGATTACGTAGCCACCATGTACTGGTCACGTGAGTGATCATGCACTGAGCACGTAATTGATCATGCACTGATCATGTGGCTGATCATGCACTGATCACGTGACTGATCATTCACTGATCACGTGGCTGATCATGCACTGATCACGTGACTGATCATACACTGATCACGTGACTGATCATCCAGTGATCACGTGACTGATCATGCACTGATCACGTGGCTATTATGCAGTGATCACGTGGCTATCATGCACAGATCACATGGCTGATCATGCAATGATCACGTAGCTACCATATACTGGTCACGTGATTGATCATGCACTGATCACGTGGCTGATCATGCACTGGTCACGTGACTGATCATGCACTGTTCACGAGACTCATGATGCACTGATCACGTGGATATCATGCACTGATCACGTGTTTGATCATACACTGTTCACGTGTCTGACCATGCACTGCTCACGTGGATAAACATACACTGATCATGTCACAGATCATGCAGTGATCACGCGGCTATCATGCACTGCTCACGTGGCTGATCATGCAATGATCACGTAGCTACCATGTACTGGTCACGTGAGTGATCATGCACTGATCACGTAATTGACCATGCACTGATCACGTTGCTGATCATGCACTGAACACATGAATAATCATGCACTGATCACGTGACTGATCATGCACTGATCTCGTGGCTATCATGCACTGATCACGTGGCTGATCATGCAATGATCACGTAGCTACCATATACTGGTCACGTGACTGATCATGCACTGATCACGTGGCTGATCATGCACTGATCACGTGACTCATAATGCACTGTTCACGAGACTCATCATGCACTGATCACGTGGATATCATGCACTGATCACGTGTTTGATCATACATTGTTCACGTGTCTGACCATGCACTGCTCACGTGGCTGATCATACACTGTTCACATAACTGATCATGCACTGATCACGTGGATATCATGCACTGATCACGTGGCTGAACATGCACTGTTCACGTGGCTTACCACACACCTGTCCCGTGACTGATCATGCACTGATCACGTGGCACTCATCCACTGATCACGTGGCTTATCATACTCTGCTCACGTAACTGATCATGCACACATCACGTGGCTATCATGCACTTCTCACCTGGCTGGTCATGCAATGTTCTCTTAGCTACCATATACTGGTCACGTGACTCATCATGCTCAGATCACGTAAATGATCATGCACTGTTCAGATGACTGATCATGTACTGATCACGTGACGGATCATGCACTGATCACGTGGCTATCATGCACTGCTCACGTGGCTGATCATGCAATGATCACGTAGCAACCATGTACTGGTCACGTGGCTGATCATGCACTGATCACGTAATTAATCCTGCACTGATCACCTGACTCATCATGCACTGATCACGTGGCTGATCACACACGTATCACGTGACTGATCATGCACTGATGACGTGGCTATCATGCACTAATCACGTGGCTATCATTCACTGATCACGTGGATATCATGCACTGATCTCGTGGCTGTTCACACACGTATCACATGACTGAGCATGCACTGATCAAATGGCTATCATGCACTGATCACGTGGCTGATCATGCAATGATCACGTAGCTACCATGTACTGGTCACGTGAGTGATCATGCACTGATCACGTAATTGATCATGCACTGATCACGTGGCTGATCATGCACTGAACACGTGAATAATCATGCACTGATCACGTGACAGATCATGCACTGTTCACGTGGCTATCATGCACTGCTAACTTGGCTGATCATGCAATGATCACGCAGCCACCATATACTGGTCACGTGACTGATCATGCACTGACGACGTAATTGATCATGCACTGATCACGTGACTGATCATGCACTGATCACGTGACTGATCATGCTCTGATCACGTGGCTGATCATGCACTGATCACGTGACTGATCATGCACTGATCACGTGGCTATCATGCACTGATCACGTGACTGATCTTGCACTGATCACGTCTGTATCATGCACTGATCACCTGACTGTTCCTTGCACTGATCACGTGGATAAACATACACTGATCATGTCACAGATCATGCAGTGATCACGCGGCTATCATGCACTGCTCACGTGGCTGATCATGCAATGATCACGTAGCTACCATGTACTGGTCACGTGAGTGATCATGCACTGAGCACGTAATTGATCATAAACTGATCAGGTGACTTATCATGCACTGTTCACGAGACTGATCATGCACTGATCACGTGGCTATCATGCACTGCTAACGTGGCTGATCAGGAAATGATCACGCAGCTACCATGTACTGGTCACGTGAGTGATCATGCACTGATCACGTGGCTGATCATGCACTGATCACATGACTGATCATGCACTGATCACGTCACTGATCATGCACTGATCACGTGGCTATCATGCACTGATCACTTGGCTGGTCATACACTGATCATGCAGCTAACATGTACTGGTCACGTGACTGATCATGCACTGATCACGTGACTGATCTTGCACTGATCACATCTGTATCATGCACTGATCACCTGACTGTTCCTTGCACTGATCACGTGGATAAACATACACTGATCATGTCACAGATCATGCAGTGATCACGCGGCTATCATGCACTGCTCACGTGGCTGATCATGCAATGATCACGTAGCTACCATGTACTGGTCACGTGAGTGATCATGCACTGAGCACGTAATTGATCATAAACTGATCAGGTGACTTATCATGCACTGTTCACGAGACTGATCATGCACTGATCACGTGGCTATCATGCACTGCTAACGTGGCTGATCAGGAAATGATCACGCAGCTACCATGTACTGGTCACGTGAGTGATCATGCACTGATCACGTCACTGATCATGCACTGATCACGTGGCTATCATGCACTGATCACTTGGCTGGTCATACACTGATCATGCAGCTAACATGTACTGGTCACGTGACTGATCATGCACTGATGACGTAATTGATCGTGCACTGATCATGTGTCTGATCATGCACTGATCACTTGACTGATCATGCACTGATCACGTGACTTATCATGCACTGATCACGTGGCTATCATACACTGATCACATGGCTGCTCATACACTGATCACATGCCTGGTCATGCACAGATTACATGACTGATCATGCACTGATCACGTCACTGATCATGCACTGATCACGTGGCTATCATGCACTACTCACGTGGCCCATCATGCAATGTTCATGTAGCTACCATGTACCGGTCACGTGACTGATCATACACCCATCAGGTGACTGATCATGCACTGATCACGTGGCTATCATGCACTGTTCACGTGACTGATCATACACTGATCACCTGCCTGGTCATGCACAGATCACGTGACTAATCATGAACTGATCACGTAGCAATCATTCACTGATCACCTGGCTGATCATGCACTGATCACGTGGCTATCATGCACTGCTAACTTGGCTGATCATGCAATGACCACGCAGCCACCATGTACTGGTCACGTGACTGATCATGCACTGATGACGTAATTGATCATGCACTGATCATGTGGCTGATCATGCACTGATCACGTGACTGATCATTCACTGATCACGTGGCTGATCATGCACTGATCACGTGGCTATCATGCACTGCTCACGTGGCTGATCATGCAATGATCACGTAGCTACCATGTACTGGTCACGTGAATGATCATGCACTGATCACGTAATTGATCATGCACTGGTCATGTGGCTGATCATGCACTGATCACGTGACTGATCATGCACTGATCACGTGACTGATCATGCACTGATCACGTGACTGATCATGCACTGATCACGTGGCTGATCATGCACTGATCATATAGCTACCATGTACCGGTCACGTGAATGATCATACACCCATCAGGTGACTGATCATGCACTGATCACGTGGCTATCATGCACTGACCACGAGACTGAAAATGCACTGATCACGTCTAATCATGCACTGATCATGACTGCCCATGCACTGATCACGTGGATGATCATACACTAATCATGTGACAGATCATGCACTGATCACGTGGCTGATCATGCACTGATACCGTGACTGAGCATGGACTGATCACATGACTATCATGAAGTGATCACGTGACTTAATGGCGCTGATCATGTGACTGATCATGCGCTGATCATGTTTGCTATCATACACTGATCATGTGCCCCTGGAGGCAATAAACAAAGAGCTGAGTAGGCACGAATCAAACAGTCAGCAGGCAATAATCATGGAATTCAGCTGTGAGGAATGATGCTGCTCAGCTGGCAATAATCTAGCAGCTGAGCAGGGAGGAATCGTGCAGCTCAGCTGGCAATTGTCAAGCAGATGAGCAGACAGTAATCACGCAGCTCAGCAGGCCCTGATCACGTGACTGAGCATGCACTGTTCACGTGGCTGATCATACACTTATCACGTGATTGATCATGCACTGATCACTTGGATATCATGCACTGATCACGTGGCTGATCATACACTGCTCACGTAACTGATCATGCACTGATCACGTGGCTATCATGCACTGCTAACTTGGCTGATCATGCAATGATCACGCAGCTACCATGTACTGGTCACGTGACTGATCATGCACTGATGACGTAATTGATCATGCACTGATCACGTGACTGATCATGCACTGATCACGTGGCTATCATGCACTGATCACTTGGCTGGTCATACACTGATCACGCAGCTACCATGTACTGGTCACGTGAATGATCATGCACTGATGACGTAATTGATCATGCACTGATCATGTGGCTGATCATGCACTGATCACGTGACTGATCATGCACTGATCACGTGGCTGATCATGCACTGATCACGTGGCTCTCATGCACTGATCATATAGCTACCATGTACCGGTCACGTGAATGATCATACACCCATCAGGTGACTGTTCATGCACTGATCACGTGGCTATCATGCACTGACCACGAGACTGAAAATGCACTGATCACGTCTAATCATGCACTGATCACATGACTGCCCATGCACTGATCAGGTGGATGATCATACACTAATCATGTGACAGATCATGCACTGATCACGTGGCTGATCATGCACTGATACCGTGACTGAGCATGGACTGATCACATGACTATCATGGAGTGATCACGTGACTTAATGGCGCTGATCATGTGACTGATCATGCGCTGATCATGTTTGCTATCATACACTGATCATGTGCCCCTGGAGGCAATAAACAAAGAGCTGAGTAGGCACGAATCAAACAGTCAGCAGGCAATAATCATGGAATTCAGCTGTGAGGAATGATGCTGCTCAGCTGGCAATAATCAAGCAGCTGAGCAGGGAGGAATCGTGCAGCTCAGCTGGCAATTGTCAAGCAGATGAGCAGACAGTAATCACGAAGCTCAGCAGGCCCTGATCACGTGACTGAGCATGCACTGTTCACGTGGCTGATCATACACTTATCACGTGATTGATCATGCACTGATCACTTGGATATCATGCACTGATCACGTGGCTGATCATACACTGTTCACGTGTCTGACCATGCACTGATCATTTGGCTGATCATACACTGCTCACATAACTGATCATGCACTGATCACGTGGCTATCATGCACTGATCACGTGACTGATCTTGCACTGATCACGTCTGTATCATGCACTGATCACCTGACTGTTCCTTGCACTGATCACGTGGATAAACATACACTGATCATGTCAGAGATCATGCAGTGATCACGCGGCTATCATGCACTGCTCACGTGGCTGATTATGCAATGATCACGAAGCTACCATGTACTGGTCACCTGAGTGATCATGCACTGAGCACGTAATTGATCATAAACTGATCAGGTGACTTATCATGCACTGTTCACGAGACTGATCATGCACTGATCACGTGGCTATCATGCACTGCTAACGTGGCTGATCATGAAATGATCACGCGGCTACCATGTACTGGTCACGTGAGTGATCATGCACTGATCACGTGGCTGATCATGCACTGATCACGTGACTGATCATGCACTGATCACGTCACTGATCATGCACTGATCACGTGGCTATCATGCACTGATCACTTGGCTGGTCATGCAATGACCACGCAGCCACCATGTACTGGTCACGTGACTGATCATGCACTGATGACGTAATTGATCATGCACTGATCATGTGGCTGATCATGCACTGATCACGTGACTGATCATTCACTGATCACGTGGCTGATCATGCACTGATCACGTGGCTGATCATGCACTGATACCGTGACTGAGCATGGACTGATCACATGACTATCATGTAGTGATCACGTGACTTAATGGCGCTGATCATGTGACTGATCATGCGCTGATCATGTTTGCTATCATACACTGATCATGTGCCCCTGGAGGCAATAAACAAAGAGCTGAGTAGGCACGAGTCAAACAGTCAGCAGGCAATAATCATGGAATTCAGCTGTGAGGAATGATGCTGCTCAGCTGGCAATAATCAAGCAGCTGAGCAGGGAGGAATCGTGCAGCTCAGCTGGCAATTGTCAAGCAGATGAGCAGACAGTAATCACGCAGCTCAGCAGGCCCTGATCACGTGACTGAGCATGCACTGTTCACGTGGCTGATCATACACTGATCACGTGATTGATCATGCACTGATCACTTGGATATCATGCACTGATCACGTGGCTGATCGTACACTGCTCACGTAACTGATCATGCACTGATCACGTGGCTATCATGCACTGATCAGGTGACTGATCATGCACTGTTCACGTGACTGACCATGCACTGATCACGTGACTGATCATGCAATGATGAGCTGGCAATCATGCACTGATTACTTGGCTGATCATACACTGATCACGTGACTGATAATGCACTGATCATCTGGCTATCGTGCCCTCATTACCTGGCTATCGTGCACTGATCACGTGGTTGATCATACACTGATCACGAGACTGATCTTGCACTGATCACGTCTGTATCATGCACTGATCACCTGACTGCCCATGCACTGATCACGTGGACAAACATACACTGATCATGTCACAGATCAGGCAGTGATCACGCGGCTATCATGCACTGCTCACGTGGCTGATCATGCAATGATTACGTAGCCACCATGTACTGGTCACGTGAGTGATCATGCACTGAGCACGTAATTGATCATGCACTGATCATGTGGCTGATCATGCACTGATCACGTGACTGATCATTCACTGATCACGTGGCTGATCATGCACTGATCACGTGACTGATCATACACTGATCACGTGACTGATCATCCAGTGATCACGTGACTGATCATGCACTGATCACGTGGCTATTATGCAGTGATCACGTGGCTATCATGCACAGATCACATGGCTGATCATGCAATGATCACGTAGCTACCATATACTGGTCACGTGATTGATCATGCACTGATCACGTGGCTGATCATGCACTGGTCACGTGACTGATCATGCACTGTTCACGAGACTCATGATGCACTGATCACGTGGATATCATGCACTGATCACGTGTTTGATCATACACTGTTCACGTGTCTGACCATGCACTGCTCACGTGGATAAACATACACTGATCATGTCACAGATCATGCAGTGATCACGCGGCTATCATGCACTGCTCACGTGGCTGATCATGCAATGATCACGTAGCTACCATGTACTGGTCACGTGAGTGATCATGCACTGATCACGTAATTGACCATGCACTGATCACGTTGCTGATCATGCACTGAACACATGAATAATCATGCACTGATCACGTGACTGATCATGCACTGATCTCGTGGCTATCATGCACTGATCACGTGGCTGATCATGCAATGATCACGTAGCTACCATATACTGGTCACGTGACTGATCATGCACTGATCACGTGGCTGATCATGCACTGATCACGTGACTCATAATGCACTGTTCACGAGACTCATCATGCACTGATCACGTGGATATCATGCACTGATCACGTGTTTGATCATACATTGTTCACGTGTCTGACCATGCACTGCTCACGTGGCTGATCATACACTGTTCACATAACTGATCATGCACTGATCACGTGGATATCATGCACTGATCACGTGGCTGAACATGCACTGTTCACGTGGCTTACCACACACCTGTCCCGTGACTGATCATGCACTGATCACGTGGCACTCATCCACTGATCACGTGGCTTATCATACTCTGCTCACGTAACTGATCATGCACACATCACGTGGCTATCATGCACTTCTCACCTGGCTGGTCATGCAATGTTCACGTAGCTACCATATACTGGTCACGTGACTCATCATGCTCAGATCACGTAAATGATCATGCACTGTTCAGATGACTGATCATGTACTGATCACGTGACGGATCATGCACTGATCACGTGGCTATCATGCACTGCTCACGTGGCTGATCATGCAATGATCACGTAGCAACCATGTACTGGTCACGTGGCTGATCATGCACTGATCACGTAATTAATCCTGCACTGATCACCTGACTCATCATGCACTGATCACGTGGCTGATCACACACGTATCACGTGACTGATCATGCACTGATGACGTGGCTATCATGCACTAATCACGTGGCTATCATTCACTGATCACGTGGATATCATGCACTGATCTCGTGGCTGTTCACACACGTATCACATGACTGAGCATGCACTGATCAAATGGCTATCATGCACTGATCACGTGGCTGATCATGCAATGATCACGTAGCTACCATGTACTGGTCACGTGAGTGATCATGCACTGATCACGTAATTGATCATGCACTGATCACGTGGCTGATCATGCACTGAACACGTGAATAATCATGCACTGATCACGTGACAGATCATGCACTGTTCACGTGGCTATCATGCACTGCTAACTTGGCTGATCATGCAATGATCACGCAGCCACCATATACTGGTCACGTGACTGATCATGCACTGACGACGTAATTGATCATGCACTGATCACGTGACTGATCATGCACTGATCACGTGACTGATCATGCTCTGATCACGTGGCTGATCATGCACTGATCACGTGACTGATCATGCACTGATCACGTGGCTATCATGCACTGATCACGTGACTGATCTTGCACTGATCACGTCTGTATCATGCACTGATCACCTGACTGTTCCTTGCACTGATCACGTGGATAAACATACACTGATCATGTCACAGATCATGCAGTGATCATGCGGCTATCATGCACTGCTCACGTGGCTGATCATGCAATGATCACGTAGCTACCATGTACTGGTCACGTGAGTGATCATGCACTGAGCACGTAATTGATCATAAACTGATCAGGTGACTTATCATGCACTGTTCACGAGACTGATCATGCACTGATCACGTGGCTATCATGCACTGCTAACGTGGCTGATCAGGAAATGATCACGCAGCTACCATGTACTGGTCACGTGAGTGATCATGCACTGATCACGTGGCTGATCATGCACTGATCACATGACTGATCATGCACTGATCACGTCACTGATCATGCACTGATCACGTGGCTATCATGCACTGATCACTTGGCTGGTCATACACTGATCATGCAGCTAACATGTACTGGTCACGTGACTGATCATGCACTGATCACGTGACTGATCTTGCACTGATCACGTCTGTATCATGCACTGATCACCTGACTGTTCCTTGCACTGATCACGTGGATAAACATACACTGATCATGTCACAGATCATGCAGTGATCACGCGGCTATCATGCACTGCTCACGTGGCTGATCATGCAATGATCACGTAGCTACCATGTACTGGTCACGTGAGTGATCATGCACTGAGCACGTAATTGATCATAAACTGATCAGGTGACTTATCATGCACTGTTCACGAGACTGATCATGCACTGATCACGTGGCTATCATGCACTGCTAACGTGGCTGATCAGGAAATGATCACGCAGCTACCATGTACTGGTCACGTGAGTGATCATGCACTGATCACGTGGCTGATCATGCACTGATCACATGACTGATCATGCACTGATCACGTCACTGATCATGCACTGATCACGTGGCTATCATGCACTGATCACTTGGCTGGTCATACACTGATCATGCAGCTAACATGTACTGGTCACGTGACTGATCATGCACTGATGACGTAATTGATCGTGCACTGATCATGTGTCTGATCATGCACTGATCACTTGACTGATCATGCACTGATCACGTGACTTATCATGCACTGATCACGTGGCTATCATACACTGATCACATGGCTGCTCATACACTGATCACATGCCTGGTCATGCACAGATTACATGACTGATCATGCACTGATCACGTCACTGATCATGCACTGATCACGTGGCTATCATGCACTACTCACGTGGCCCATCATGCAATGTTCATGTAGCTACCATGTACCGGTCACGTGACTGATCATACACCCATCAGGTGACTGATCATGCACTGATCACGTGGCTATCATGCACTGTTCACGTGACTGATCATACACTGATCACCTGCCTGGTCATGCACAGATCACGTGACTAATCATGAACTGATCACGTAGCAATCATTCACTGATCACCTGGCTGATCATGCACTGATCACGTGGCTATCATGCACTGCTAACTTGGCTGATCATGCAATGACCACGCAGCCACCATGTACTGGTCACGTGACTGATCATGCACTGATGACGTAATTGATCATGCACTGATCATGTGGCTGATCATGCACTGATCACGTGACTGATCATTCACTGATCACGTGGCTGATCATGCACTGCTCACGTGGCTATCATGCACTGCTCACGTGGCTGATCATGCAATGATCACGTAGCTACCATGTACTGGTCACGTGAATGATCATGCACTGATCACGTAATTGATCATGCACTGGTCATGTGGCTGATCATGCACTGATCACGTGACTGATCATGCACTGATCACGTGACTGATCATGCACTGATCACGTGACTGATCATGCACTGATCACGTGGCTGATCATGCACTGATCATATAGCTACCATGTACCGGTCACGTGAATGATCATACACCCATCAGGTGACTGATCATGCACTGATCACGTGGCTATCATGCACTGACCACGAGACTGAAAATGCACTGATCACGTCTAATCATGCACTGATCATGACTGCCCATGCACTGATCACGTGGATGATCATACACTAATCATGTGACAGATCATGCACTGATCACGTGGCTGATCATGCACTGATACCGTGACTGAGCATGGACTGATCACATGACTATCATGAAGTGATCACGTGACTTAATGGCGCTGATCATGTGACTGATCATGCGCTGATCATGTTTGCTATCATACACTGATCATGTGCCCCTGGAGGCAATAAACAAAGAGCTGAGTAGGCACGAATCAAACAGTCAGCAGGCAATAATCATGGAATTCAGCTGTGAGGAATGATGCTGCTCAGCTGGCAATAATCTAGCAGCTGAGCAGGGAGGAATCGTGCAGCTCAGCTGGCAATTGTCAAGCAGATGAGCAGACAGTAATCACGCAGCTCAGCAGGCCCTGATCACGTGACTGAGCATGCACTGTTCACGTGGCTGATCATACACTTATCACGTGATTGATCATGCACTGATCACTTGGATATCATGCACTGATCACGTGGCTGATCATACACTGCTCACGTAACTGATCATGCACTGATCACGTGGCTATCATGCACTGCTAACTTGGCTGATCATGCAATGATCACGCAGCTACCATGTACTGGTCACGTGACTGATCATGCACTGATCACGTGGCTGATCATGCACTGATCACATGACTGATCATGCACTGATCACGTCACTGATCATGCACTGATCACGTGGCTATCATGCACTGATCACTTGGCTGGTCATACACTGATCATGCAGCTAACATGTACTGGTCACGTGACTGATCATGCACTGATGACGTAATTGATCGTGCACTGATCATGTGTCTGATCATGCACTGATCACTTGACTGATCATGCACTGATCACGTGACTTATCATGCACTGATCACGTGGCTATCATGCACTGCTAACGTGGCTGATCAGGAAATGATCACGCAGCTACCATGTACTGGTCACGTGAGTGATCATGCACTGATCACGTGGCTGATCATGCACTGATCACATGACTGATCATGCACTGATCACGTCACTGATCATGCACTGATCACGTGGCTATCATGCACTGATCACTTGGCTGGTCATACACTGATCATGCAGCTAACATGTACTGGTCACGTGACTGATCATGCACTGATGACGTAATTGATCGTGCACTGATCATGTGTCTGATCATGCACTGATCACTTGACTGATCATGCACTGATCACGTGACTTATCATGCACTGATCACGTGGCTATCATACACTGATCACATGGCTGCTCATACACTGATCACATGCCTGGTCATGCACAGATTACATGACTGATCATGCACTGATCACGTCACTGATCATGCACTGATCACGTGGCTATCATGCACTACTCACGTGGCCCATCATGCAATGTTCATGTAGCTACCATGTACCGGTCACGTGACTGATCATACACCCATCAGGTGACTGATCATGCACTGATCACGTGGCTATCATGCACTGTTCACGTGACTGATCATACACTGATCACCTGCCTGGTCATGCACAGATCACGTGACTAATCATGAACTGATCACGTAGCAATCATTCACTGATCACCTGGCTGATCATGCACTGATCACGTGGCTATCATGCACTGCTAACTTGGCTGATCATGCAATGACCACGCAGCCACCATGTACTGGTCACGTGACTGATCATGCACTGATGACGTAATTGATCATGCACTGATCATGTGGCTGATCATGCACTGATCACGTGACTGATCATTCACTGATCACGTGGCTGATCATGCACTGCTCACGTGGCTATCATGCACTGCTCACGTGGCTGATCATGCAATGATCACGTAGCTACCATGTACTGGTCACGTGAATGATCATGCACTGATCACGTAATTGATCATGCACTGGTCATGTGGCTGATCATGCACTGATCACGTGACTGATCATGCACTGATCACGTGACTGATCATGCACTGATCACGTGACTGATCATGCACTGATCACGTGGCTGATCATGCACTGATCATATAGCTACCATGTACCGGTCACGTGAATGATCATACACCCATCAGGTGACTGATCATGCACTGATCACGTGGCTATCATGCACTGACCACGAGACTGAAAATGCACTGATCACGTCTAATCATGCACTGATCATGACTGCCCATGCACTGATCACGTGGATGATCATACACTAATCATGTGACAGATCATGCACTGATCACGTGGCTGATCATGCACTGATACCGTGACTGAGCATGGACTGATCACATGACTATCATGAAGTGATCACGTGACTTAATGGCGCTGATCATGTGACTGATCATGCGCTGATCATGTTTGCTATCATACACTGATCATGTGCCCCTGGAGGCAATAAACAAAGAGCTGAGTAGGCACGAATCAAACAGTCAGCAGGCAATAATCATGGAATTCAGCTGTGAGGAATGATGCTGCTCAGCTGGCAATAATCTAGCAGCTGAGCAGGGAGGAATCGTGCAGCTCAGCTGGCAATTGTCAAGCAGATGAGCAGACAGTAATCACGCAGCTCAGCAGGCCCTGATCACGTGACTGAGCATGCACTGTTCACGTGGCTGATCATACACTTATCACGTGATTGATCATGCACTGATCACTTGGATATCATGCACTGATCACGTGGCTGATCATACACTGCTCACGTAACTGATCATGCACTGATCACGTGGCTATCATGCACTGCTAACTTGGCTGATCATGCAATGATCACGCAGCTACCATGTACTGGTCACGTGACTGATCATGCACTGATGACGTAATTGATCATGCACTGATCACGTGACTGATCATGCACTGATCACGTGGCTATCATGCACTGATCACTTGGCTGGTCATACACTGATCACGCAGCTACCATGTACTGGTCACGTGAATGATCATGCACTGATGACGTAATTGATCATGCACTGATCATGTGGCTGATCATGCACTGATCACGTGACTGATCATGCACTGATCACGTGGCTGATCATGCACTGATCACGTGGCTCTCATGCACTGATCATATAGCTACCATGTACCGGTCACGTGAATGATCATACACCCATCAGGTGACTGTTCATGCACTGATCACGTGGCTATCATGCACTGACCACGAGACTGAAAATGCACTGATCACGTCTAATCATGCACTGATCACATGACTGCCCATGCACTGATCAGGTGGATGATCATACACTAATCATGTGACAGATCATGCACTGATCACGTGGCTGATCATGCACTGATACCGTGACTGAGCATGGACTGATCACATGACTATCATGGAGTGATCACGTGACTTAATGGCGCTGATCATGTGACTGATCATACGCTGATCATGTTTGCTATCATACACTGATCATGTGCCCCTGGAGGCAATAAACAAAGAGCTGAGTAGGCACGAATCAAACAGTCAGCAGGCAATAATCATGGAATTCAGCTGTGAGGAATGATGCTGCTCAGTGGCAATAATCAAGCAGCTGAGCAGGGAGGAATCGTGCAGCTCAGCTGGCAATTGTCAAGCAGATGAGCAGACAGTAATCACGCAGCTCAGCAGGCCCTGATCACGTGACTGAGCATGCACTGTTCACGTGGCTGATCATACACTTATCACGTGATTGATCATGCACTGATCACTTGGATATCATGCACTGATCACGTGGCTGATCATACACTGTTCACGTGTCTGACCATGCACTGATCATTTGGCTGATCATACACTGCTCACATAACTGATCATGCACTGATCACGTGGCTATCATGCACTGATCACGTGACTGATCTTGCACTGATCACGTCTGTATCATGCACTGATCACCTGACTGTTCCTTGCACTGATCACGTGGATAAACATACACTGATCATGTCAGAGATCATGCAGTGATCACGCGGCTATCATGCACTGCTCACGTGGCTGATCATGCAATGATCACGAAGCTACCATGTACTGGTCACCTGAGTGATCATGCACTGAGCACGTAATTGATCATAAACTGATCAGGTGACTTATCATGCACTGTTCACGAGACTGATCATGCACTGATCACGTGGCTATCATGCACTGCTAACGTGGCTGATCATGAAATGATCACGCGGCTACCATGTACTGGTCACGTGAGTGATCATGCACTGATCACGTGGCTGATCATGCACTGATCACGTGACTGATCATGCACTGATCACGTCACTGATCATGCACTGATCACGTGGCTATCATGCACTGATCACTTGGCTGGTCATGCAATGACCACGCAGCCACCATGTACTGGTCACGTGACTGATCATGCACTGATGACGTAATTGATCATGCACTGATCATGTGGCTGATCATGCACTGATCACGTGACTGATCATTCACTGATCACGTGGCTGATCATGCACTGATCACGTGGCTGATCATGCACTGATACCGTGACTGAGCATGGACTGATCACATGACTATCATGTAGTGATCACGTGACTTAATGGCGCTGATCATGTGACTGATCATGCGCTGATCATGTTTGCTATCATACACTGATCATGTGCCCCTGGAGGCAATAAACAAAGAGCTGAGTAGGCACGAATCAAACAGTCAGCAGGCAATAATCATGGAATTCAGCTGTGAGGAATGATGCTGCTCAGCTGGCAATAATCAAGCAGCTGAGCAGGGAGGAATCGTGCAGCTCAGCTGGCAATTGTCAAGCAGATGAGCAGACAGTAATCACGCAGCTCAGCAGGCCCTGATCACGTGACTGAGCATGCACTGTTCACGTGGCTGATCATACACTGATCACGTGATTGATCATGCACTGATCACTTGGATATCATGCACTGATCACGTGGCTGATCGTACACTGCTCACGTAACTGATCATGCACTGATCACGTGGCTATCATGCACTGATCAGGTGACTGATCATGCACTGTTCACGTGACTGACCATGCACTGATCACGTGACTGATCATGCAATGATGAGCTGGCAATCATGCACTGATTACTTGGCTGATCATACACTGATCACGTGACTGATAATGCACTGATCATCTGGCTATCGTGCCCTCATTACCTGGCTATCGTGCACTGATCACGTGGTTGATCATACACTGATCACGAGACTGATCTTGCACTGATCACGTCTGTATCATGCACTGATCACCTGACTGCCCATGCACTGATCACGTGGACAAACATACACTGATCATGTCACAGATCACGCAGTGATCACGCGGCTATCATGCACTGCTCACGTGGCTGATCATGCAATGATTACGTAGCCACCATGTACTGGTCACGTGAGTGATCATGCACTGAGCACGTAATTGATCATGCACTGATCATGTGGCTGATCATGCACTGATCACGTGACTGATCATTCACTGATCACGTGGCTGATCATGCACTGATCACGTGACTGATCATACACTGATCACGTGACTGATCATCCAGTGATCACGTGACTGATCATGCACTGATCACGTGGCTATTATGCAGTGATCACGTGGCTATCATGCACAGATCACATGGCTGATCATGCAATGATCACGTAGCTACCATATACTGGTCACGTGATTGATCATGCACTGATCACGTGGCTGATCATGCACTGGTCACGTGACTGATCATGCACTGTTCACGAGACTCATGATGCACTGATCACGTGGATATCATGCACTGATCACGTGTTTGATCATACACTGTTCACGTGTCTGACCATGCACTGCTCACGTGGATAAACATACACTGATCATGTCACAGATCATGCAGTGATCACGCGGCTATCATGCACTGCTCACGTGGCTGATCATGCAATGATCACGTAGCTACCATGTACTGGTCACGTGAGTGATCATGCACTGATCACGTAATTGACCATGCACTGATCACGTTGCTGATCATGCACTGAACACATGAATAATCATGCACTGATCACGTGACTGATCATGCACTGATCTCGTGGCTATCATGCACTGATCACGTGGCTGATCATGCAATGATCACGTAGCTACCATATACTGGTCACGTGACTGATCATGCACTGATCACGTGGCTGATCATGCACTGATCACGTGACTCATAATGCACTGTTCACGAGACTCATCATGCACTGATCACGTGGATATCATGCACTGATCACGTGTTTGATCATACATTGTTCACGTGTCTGACCATGCACTGCTCACGTGGCTGATCATACACTGTTCACATAACTGATCATGCACTGATCACGTGGATATCATGCACTGATCACGTGGCTGAACATGCACTGTTCACGTGGCTTACCACACACCTGTCCCGTGACTGATCATGCACTGATCACGTGGCACTCATCCACTGATCACGTGGCTTATCATACTCTGCTCACGTAACTGATCATGCACACATCACGTGGCTATCATGCACTTCTCACCTGGCTGGTCATGCAATGTTCTCTTAGCTACCATATACTGGTCACGTGACTCATCATGCTCAGATCACGTAAATGATCATGCACTGTTCAGATGACTGATCATGTACTGATCACGTGACGGATCATGCACTGATCACGTGGCTATCATGCACTGCTCACGTGGCTGATCATGCAATGATCACGTAGCAACCATGTACTGGTCACGTGGCTGATCATGCACTGATCACGTAATTAATCCTGCACTGATCACCTGACTCATCATGCACTGATCACGTGGCTGATCACACACGTATCACGTGACTGATCATGCACTGATGACGTGGCTATCATGCACTAATCACGTGGCTACCATTCACTGATCACGTGGATATCATGCACTGATCTCGTGGCTGTTCACACACGTATCACATGACTGAGCATGCACTGATCAAATGGCTATCATGCACTGATCACGTGGCTGATCATGCAATGATCACGTAGCTACCATGTACTGGTCACGTGAGTGATCATGCACTGATCACGTAATTGATCATGCACTGATCACGTGGCTGATCATGCACTGAACACGTGAATAATCATGCACTGATCACGTGACAGATCATGCACTGTTCACGTGGCTATCATGCACTGCTAACTTGGCTGATCATGCAATGATCACGCAGCCACCATATACTGGTCACGTGACTGATCATGCACTGACGACGTAATTGATCATGCACTGATCACGTGACTGATCATGCACTGATCACGTGACTGATCATGCTCTGATCACGTGGCTGATCATGCACTGATCACGTGACTGATCATGCACTGATCACGTGGCTATCATGCACTGATCACGTGACTGATCTTGCACTGATCACGTCTGTATCATGCACTGATCACCTGACTGTTCCTTGCACTGATCACGTGGATAAACATACACTGATCATGTCACAGATCATGCAGTGATCATGCGGCTATCATGCACTGCTCACGTGGCTGATCATGCAATGATCACGTAGCTACCATGTACTGGTCACGTGAGTGATCATGCACTGAGCACGTAATTGATCATAAACTGATCAGGTGACTTATCATGCACTGTTCACGAGACTGATCATGCACTGATCACGTGGCTATCATGCACTGCTAACGTGGCTGATCAGGAAATGATCACGCAGCTACCATGTACTGGTCACGTGAGTGATCATGCACTGATCACGTGGCTGATCATGCACTGATCACGTGACTGATCATGCACTGATCACGTCACTGATCATGCACTGATCACGTGGCTATCATGCACTGATCACTTGGCTGGTCATACACTGATCATGCAGCTAACATGTACTGGTCACGTGACTGATCATGCACTGATCACGTGACTGATCTTGCACTGATCACGTCTGTATCATGCACTGATCACCTGACTGTTCCTTGCACTGATCACGTGGATAAACATACACTGATCATGTCACAGATCATGCAGTGATCACGCGGCTATCATGCACTGCTCACGTGGCTGATCATGCAATGATCACGTAGCTACCATGTACTGGTCACGTGAGTGATCATGCACTGAGCACGTAATTGATCATAAACTGATCAGGTGACTTATCATGCACTGTTCACGAGACTGATCATGCACTGATCACGTGGCTATCATGCACTGCTAACGTGGCTGATCAGGAAATGATCACGCAGCTACCATGTACTGGTCACGTGAGTGATCATGCACTGATCACGTGGCTGATCATGCACTGATCACATGACTGATCATGCACTGATCACGTCACTGATCATGCACTGATCACGTGGCTATCATGCACTGATCACTTGGCTGGTCATACACTGATCATGCAGCTAACATGTACTGGTCACGTGACTGATCATGCACTGATGACGTAATTGATCGTGCACTGATCATGTGTCTGATCATGCACTGATCACTTGACTGATCATGCACTGATCACGTGACTTATCATGCACTGATCACGTGGCTATCATACACTGATCACATGGCTGCTCATACACTGATCACATGCCTGGTCATGCACAGATTACATGACTGATCATGCACTGATCACGTCACTGATCATGCACTGATCACGTGGCTATCATGCACTACTCACGTGGCCCATCATGCAATGTTCATGTAGCTACCATGTACCGGTCACGTGACTGATCATACACCCATCAGGTGACTGATCATGCACTGATCACGTGGCTATCATGCACTGTTCACGTGACTGATCATACACTGATCACCTGCCTGGTCATGCACAGATCACGTGACTAATCATGAACTGATCACGTAGCAATCATTCACTGATCACCTGGCTGATCATGCACTGATCACGTGGCTATCATGCACTGCTAACTTGGCTGATCATGCAATGACCACGCAGCCACCATGTACTGGTCACGTGACTGATCATGCACTGATGACGTAATTGATCATGCACTGATCATGTGGCTGATCATGCACTGATCACGTGACTGATCATTCACTGATCACGTGGCTGATCATGCACTGCTCACGTGGCTATCATGCACTGCTCACGTGGCTGATCATGCAATGATCACGTAGCTACCATGTACTGGTCACGTGAATGATCATGCACTGATCACGTAATTGATCATGCACTGGTCATGTGGCTGATCATGCACTGATCACGTGACTGATCATGCACTGATCACGTGACTGATCATGCACTGATCACGTGGCTGATCATGCACTGATCATATAGCTACCATGTACCGGTCACGTGAATGATCATACACCCATCAGGTGACTGATCATGCACTGATCACGTGGCTATCATGCACTGACCACGAGACTGAAAATGCACTGATCACGTCTAATCATGCACTGATCATGACTGCCCATGCACTGATCACGTGGATGATCATACACTAATCATGTGACAGATCATGCACTGATCACGTGGCTGATCATGCACTGATACCGTGACTGAGCATGGACTGATCACATGACTATCATGAAGTGATCACGTGACTTAATGGCGCTGATCATGTGACTGATCATGCGCTGATCATGTTTGCTATCATACACTGATCATGTGCCCCTGGAGGCAATAAACAAAGAGCTGAGTAGGCACGAATCAAACAGTCAGCAGGCAATAATCATGGAATTCAGCTGTGAGGAATGATGCTGCTCAGCTGGCAATAATCTAGCAGCTGAGCAGGGAGGAATCGTGCAGCTCAGCTGGCAATTGTCAAGCAGATGAGCAGACAGTAATCACGCAGCTCAGCAGGCCCTGATCACGTGACTGAGCATGCACTGTTCACGTGGCTGATCATACACTTATCACGTGATTGATCATGCACTGATCACTTGGATATCATGCACTGATCACGTGGCTGATCATACACTGCTCACGTAACTGATCATGCACTGATCACGTGGCTATCATGCACTGATCAGGTGACTGACCATGCACTGATCACGTGACTGATCATGCACTGATGAGCTGGCAATCATGCACTGATTACTTGGCGGATCATACACTGATCACGTGACTGATAATGCACTGATCATCTGGCTATTGTGCCCTCATTACCTGGCTATCGTGCACTGATCACGTGGTTGATCATACACTGATCACGAGACTGATCTTGCACTGATCACGTCTATATCATGCACTGATCACCTGACTGCCCATGCACTGATCACCTGACTGCCCATGCACTGATCACGTGGCTGATCACACACGTATCACACGACTGATCATGAACTGATCACGTGGCTATCATGCACTGATCACGTGGCTGATCGTGCAATGATCACGTAGCTACCATGTTCTGGTCACGGGACTGATCATGCACTGATGACGTAATTGATCATGCACTGATCATGTGGCTGATCATGCACTGATCACGTGACTGATCATGCACTGATCACGTGGCTGATCATGCACTGATCACGTGGCTCTCATGCACTGATCATATAGCTACCATGTACCGGTCACGTGAATGATCATACACCCATCAGGTGACTGTTCATGCACTGATCACGTGGCTATCATGCACTGACCACGAGACTGAAAATGCACTGATCACGTCTAATCATGCACTGATCACATGACTGCCCATGCACTGATCAGGTGGATGATCATACACTAATCATGTGACAGATCATGCACTGATCACGTGGCTGATCATGCACTGATACCGTGACTGAGCATGGACTGATCACATGACTATCATGGAGTGATCACGTGACTTAATGGCGCTGATCATGTGACTGATCATACGCTGATCATGTTTGCTATCATACACTGATCATGTGCCCCTGGAGGCAATAAACAAAGAGCTGAGTAGGCACGAATCAAACAGTCAGCAGGCAATAATCATGGAATTCAGCTGTGAGGAATGATGCTGCTCAGTGGCAATAATCAAGCAGCTGAGCAGGGAGGAATCGTGCAGCTCAGCTGGCAATTGTCAAGCAGATGAGCAGACAGTAATCACGCAGCTCAGCAGGCCCTGATCACGTGACTGAGCATGCACTGTTCACGTGGCTGATCATACACTTATCACGTGATTGATCATGCACTGATCACTTGGATATCATGCACTGATCACGTGGCTGATCATACACTGTTCACGTGTCTGACCATGCACTGATCATTTGGCTGATCATACACTGCTCACATAACTGATCATGCACTGATCACGTGGCTATCATGCACTGATCACGTGACTGATCTTGCACTGATCACGTCTGTATCATGCACTGATCACCTGACTGTTCCTTGCACTGATCACGTGGATAAACATACACTGATCATGTCAGAGATCATGCAGTGATCACGCGGCTATCATGCACTGCTCACGTGGCTGATCATGCAATGATCACGAAGCTACCATGTACTGGTCACCTGAGTGATCATGCACTGAGCACGTAATTGATCATAAACTGATCAGGTGACTTATCATGCACTGTTCACGAGACTGATCATGCACTGATCACGTGGCTATCATGCACTGCTAACGTGGCTGATCATGAAATGATCACGCGGCTACCATGTACTGGTCACGTGAGTGATCATGCACTGATCACGTGGCTGATCATGCACTGATCACGTGACTGATCATGCACTGATCACGTCACTGATCATGCACTGATCACGTGGCTATCATGCACTGATCACTTGGCTGGTCATGCAATGACCACGCAGCCACCATGTACTGGTCACGTGACTGATCATGCACTGATGACGTAATTGATCATGCACTGATCATGTGGCTGATCATGCACTGATCACGTGACTGATCATTCACTGATCACGTGGCTGATCATGCACTGATCACGTGGCTGATCATGCACTGATACCGTGACTGAGCATGGACTGATCACATGACTATCATGTAGTGATCACGTGACTTAATGGCGCTGATCATGTGACTGATCATGCGCTGATCATGTTTGCTATCATACACTGATCATGTGCCCCTGGAGGCAATAAACAAAGAGCTGAGTAGGCACGAATCAAACAGTCAGCAGGCAATAATCATGGAATTCAGCTGTGAGGAATGATGCTGCTCAGCTGGCAATAATCAAGCAGCTGAGCAGGGAGGAATCGTGCAGCTCAGCTGGCAATTGTCAAGCAGATGAGCAGACAGTAATCACGCAGCTCAGCAGGCCCTGATCACGTGACTGAGCATGCACTGTTCACGTGGCTGATCATACACTGATCACGTGATTGATCATGCACTGATCACTTGGATATCATGCACTGATCACGTGGCTGATCGTACACTGCTCACGTAACTGATCATGCACTGATCACGTGGCTATCATGCACTGATCAGGTGACTGATCATGCACTGTTCACGTGACTGACCATGCACTGATCACGTGACTGATCATGCAATGATGAGCTGGCAATCATGCACTGATTACTTGGCTGATCATACACTGATCACGTGACTGATAATGCACTGATCATCTGGCTATCGTGCCCTCATTACCTGGCTATCGTGCACTGATCACGTGGTTGATCATACACTGATCACGAGACTGATCTTGCACTGATCACGTCTGTATCATGCACTGATCACCTGACTGCCCATGCACTGATCACGTGGACAAACATACACTGATCATGTCACAGATCAGGCAGTGATCACGCGGCTATCATGCACTGCTCACGTGGCTGATCATGCAATGATTACGTAGCCACCATGTACTGGTCACGTGAGTGATCATGCACTGAGCACGTAATTGATCATGCACTGATCATGTGGCTGATCATGCACTGATCACGTGACTGATCATTCACTGATCACGTGGCTGATCATGCACTGATCACGTGACTGATCATACACTGATCACGTGACTGATCATCCAGTGATCACGTGACTGATCATGCACTGATCACGTGGCTATTATGCAGTGATCACGTGGCTATCATGCACAGATCACATGGCTGATCATGCAATGATCACGTAGCTACCATATACTGGTCACGTGATTGATCATGCACTGATCACGTGGCTGATCATGCACTGGTCACGTGACTGATCATGCACTGTTCACGAGACTCATGATGCACTGATCACGTGGATATCATGCACTGATCACGTGTTTGATCATACACTGTTCACGTGTCTGACCATGCACTGCTCACGTGGATAAACATACACTGATCATGTCACAGATCATGCAGTGATCACGCGGCTATCATGCACTGCTCACGTGGCTGATCATGCAATGATCACGTAGCTACCATGTACTGGTCACGTGAGTGATCATGCACTGATCACGTAATTGACCATGCACTGATCACGTTGCTGATCATGCACTGAACACATGAATAATCATGCACTGATCACGTGACTGATCATGCACTGATCTCGTGGCTATCATGCACTGATCACGTGGCTGATCATGCAATGATCACGTAGCTACCATATACTGGTCACGTGACTGATCATGCACTGATCACGTGGCTGATCATGCACTGATCACGTGACTCATAATGCACTGTTCACGAGACTCATCATGCACTGATCACGTGGATATCATGCACTGATCACGTGTTTGATCATACATTGTTCACGTGTCTGACCATGCACTGCTCACGTGGCTGATCATACACTGTTCACATAACTGATCATGCACTGATCACGTGGATATCATGCACTGATCACGTGGCTGAACATGCACTGTTCACGTGGCTTACCACACACCTGTCCCGTGACTGATCATGCACTGATCACGTGGCACTCATCCACTGATCACGTGGCTTATCATACTCTGCTCACGTAACTGATCATGCACACATCACGTGGCTATCATGCACTTCTCACCTGGCTGGTCATGCAATGTTCTCTTAGCTACCATATACTGGTCACGTGACTCATCATGCTCAGATCACGTAAATGATCATGCACTGTTCAGATGACTGATCATGTACTGATCACGTGACGGATCATGCACTGATCACGTGGCTATCATGCACTGCTCACGTGGCTGATCATGCAATGATCACGTAGCAACCATGTACTGGTCACGTGGCTGATCATGCACTGATCACGTAATTAATCCTGCACTGATCACCTGACTCATCATGCACTGATCACGTGGCTGATCACACACGTATCACGTGACTGATCATGCACTGATGACGTGGCTATCATGCACTAATCACGTGGCTACCATTCACTGATCACGTGGATATCATGCACTGATCTCGTGGCTGTTCACACACGTATCACATGACTGAGCATGCACTGATCAAATGGCTATCATGCACTGATCACGTGGCTGATCATGCAATGATCACGTAGCTACCATGTACTGGTCACGTGAGTGATCATGCACTGATCACGTAATTGATCATGCACTGATCACGTGGCTGATCATGCACTGAACACGTGAATAATCATGCACTGATCACGTGACAGATCATGCACTGTTCACGTGGCTATCATGCACTGCTAACTTGGCTGATCATGCAATGATCACGCAGCCACCATATACTGGTCACGTGACTGATCATGCACTGACGACGTAATTGATCATGCACTGATCACGTGACTGATCATGCACTGATCACGTGACTGATCATGCTCTGATCACGTGGCTGATCATGCACTGATCACGTGACTGATCATGCACTGATCACGTGGCTATCATGCACTGATCACGTGACTGATCTTGCACTGATCACGTCTGTATCATGCACTGATCACCTGACTGTTCCTTGCACTGATCACGTGGATAAACATACACTGATCATGTCACAGATCATGCAGTGATCATGCGGCTATCATGCACTGCTCACGTGGCTGATCATGCAATGATCACGTAGCTACCATGTACTGGTCACGTGAGTGATCATGCACTGAGCACGTAATTGATCATAAACTGATCAGGTGACTTATCATGCACTGTTCACGAGACTGATCATGCACTGATCACGTGGCTATCATGCACTGCTAACGTGGCTGATCAGGAAATGATCACGCAGCTACCATGTACTGGTCACGTGAGTGATCATGCACTGATCACGTGGCTGATCATGCACTGATCACATGACTGATCATGCACTGATCACGTCACTGATCATGCACTGATCACGTGGCTATCATGCACTGATCACTTGGCTGGTCATACACTGATCATGCAGCTAACATGTACTGGTCACGTGACTGATCATGCACTGATCACGTGACTGATCTTGCACTGATCACGTCTGTATCATGCACTGATCACCTGACTGTTCCTTGCACTGATCACGTGGATAAACATACACTGATCATGTCACAGATCATGCAGTGATCACGCGGCTATCATGCACTGCTCACGTGGCTGATCATGCAATGATCACGTAGCTACCATGTACTGGTCACGTGAGTGATCATGCACTGAGCACGTAATTGATCATAAACTGATCAGGTGACTTATCATGCACTGTTCACGAGACTGATCATGCACTGATCACGTGGCTATCATGCACTGCTAACGTGGCTGATCAGGAAATGATCACGCAGCTACCATGTACTGGTCACGTGAGTGATCATGCACTGATCACGTGGCTGATCATGCACTGATCACATGACTGATCATGCACTGATCACGTCACTGATCATGCACTGATCACGTGGCTATCATGCACTGATCACTTGGCTGGTCATACACTGATCATGCAGCTAACATGTACTGGTCACGTGACTGATCATGCACTGATGACGTAATTGATCGTGCACTGATCATGTGTCTGATCATGCACTGATCACTTGACTGATCATGCACTGATCACGTGACTTATCATGCACTGATCACGTGGCTATCATACACTGATCACATGGCTGCTCATACACTGATCACATGCCTGGTCATGCACAGATTACATGACTGATCATGCACTGATCACGTCACTGATCATGCACTGATCACGTGGCTATCATGCACTACTCACGTGGCCCATCATGCAATGTTCATGTAGCTACCATGTACCGGTCACGTGACTGATCATACACCCATCAGGTGACTGATCATGCACTGATCACGTGGCTATCATGCACTGTTCACGTGACTGATCATACACTGATCACCTGCCTGGTCATGCACAGATCACGTGACTAATCATGAACTGATCACGTAGCAATCATTCACTGATCACCTGGCTGATCATGCACTGATCACGTGGCTATCATGCACTGCTAACTTGGCTGATCATGCAATGACCATGCAGCCACCATGTACTGGTCACGTGACTGATCATGCACTGATGACGTAATTGATCATGCACTGATCATGTGGCTGATCATGCACTGATCACGTGACTGATCATTCACTGATCACGTGGCTGATCATGCACTGCTCACGTGGCTATCATGCACTGCTCACGTGGCTGATCATGCAATGATCACGTAGCTACCATGTACTGGTCACGTGAATGATCATGCACTGATCACGTAATTGATCATGCACTGGTCATGTGGCTGATCATGCACTGATCACGTGACTGATCATGCACTGATCACGTGACTGATCATGCACTGATCACGTGACTGATCATGCACTGATCACGTGGCTGATCATGCACTGATCATATAGCTACCATGTACCGGTCACGTGAATGATCATACACCCATCAGGTGACTGATCATGCACTGATCACGTGGCTATCATGCACTGACCACGAGACTGAAAATGCACTGATCACGTCTAATCATGCACTGATCATGACTGCCCATGCACTGATCACGTGGATGATCATACACTAATCATGTGACAGATCATGCACTGATCACGTGGCTGATCATGCACTGATACCGTGACTGAGCATGGACTGATCACATGACTATCATGAAGTGATCACGTGACTTAATGGCGCTGATCATGTGACTGATCATGCGCTGATCATGTTTGCTATCATACACTGATCATGTGCCCCTGGAGGCAATAAACAAAGAGCTGAGTAGGCACGAATCAAACAGTCAGCAGGCAATAATCATGGAATTCAGCTGTGAGGAATGATGCTGCTCAGCTGGCAATAATCTAGCAGCTGAGCAGGGAGGAATCGTGCAGCTCAGCTGGCAATTGTCAAGCAGATGAGCAGACAGTAATCACGCAGCTCAGCAGGCCCTGATCACGTGACTGAGCATGCACTGTTCACGTGGCTGATCATACACTTATCACGTGATTGATCATGCACTGATCACTTGGATATCATGCACTGATCACGTGGCTGATCATACACTGCTCACGTAACTGATCATGCACTGATCACGTGGCTATCATGCACTGCTAACTTGGCTGATCATGCAATGATCACGCAGCTACCATGTACTGGTCACGTGACTGATCATGCACTGATGACGTAATTGATCATGCACTGATCACGTGACTGATCATGCACTGATCACGTGGCTATCATGCACTGATCACTTGGCTGGTCATACACTGATCACGCAGCTACCATGTACTGGTCACGTGAATGATCATGCACTGATGACGTAATTGATCATGCACTGATCATGTGGCTGATCATGCACTGATCACGTGACTGATCATGCACTGATCACGTGGCTGATCATGCACTGATCACGTGGCTCTCATGCACTGATCATATAGCTACCATGTACCGGTCACGTGAATGATCATACACCCATCAGGTGACTGTTCATGCACTGATCACGTGGCTATCATGCACTGACCACGAGACTGAAAATGCACTGATCACGTCTAATCATGCACTGATCACATGACTGCCCATGCACTGATCAGGTGGATGATCATACACTAATCATGTGACAGATCATGCACTGATCACGTGGCTGATCATGCACTGATACCGTGACTGAGCATGGACTGATCACATGACTATCATGGAGTGATCACGTGACTTAATGGCGCTGATCATGTGACTGATCATGCGCTGATCATGTTTGCTATCATACACTGATCATGTGCCCCTGGAGGCAATAAACAAAGAGCTGAGTAGGCACGAATCAAACAGTCAGCAGGCAATAATCATGGAATTCAGCTGTGAGGAATGATGCTGCTCAGCTGGCAATAATCAAGCAGCTGAGCAGGGAGGAATCGTGCAGCTCAGCTGGCAATTGTCAAGCAGATGAGCAGACAGTAATCACGCAGCTCAGCAGGCCCTGATCACGTGACTGAGCATGCACTGTTCACGTGGCTGATCATACACTTATCACGTGATTGATCATGCACTGATCACTTGGATATCATGCACTGATCACGTGGCTGATCATACACTGTTCACGTGTCTGACCATGCACTGATCATTTGGCTGATCATACACTGCTCACATAACTGATCATGCACTGATCACGTGGCTATCATGCACTGATCACGTGACTGATCTTGCACTGATCACGTCTGTATCATGCACTGATCACCTGACTGTTCCTTGCACTGATCACGTGGATAAACATACACTGATCATGTCAGAGATCATGCAGTGATCACGCGGCTATCATGCACTGCTCACGTGGCTGATCATGCAATGATCACGAAGCTACCATGTACTGGTCACCTGAGTGATCATGCACTGAGCACGTAATTGATCATAAACTGATCAGGTGACTTATCATGCACTGTTCACGAGACTGATCATGCACTGATCACGTGGCTATCATGCACTGCTAACGTGGCTGATCATGAAATGATCACGCGGCTACCATGTACTGGTCACGTGAGTGATCATGCACTGATCACGTGGCTGATCATGCACTGATCACGTGACTGATCATGCACTGATCACGTCACTGATCATGCACTGATCACGTGGCTATCATGCACTGATCACTTGGCTGGTCATGCAATGACCACGCAGCCACCATGTACTGGTCACGTGACTGATCATGCACTGATGACGTAATTGATCATGCACTGATCATGTGGCTGATCATGCACTGATCACGTGACTGATCATTCACTGATCACGTGGCTGATCATGCACTGATCACGTGGCTGATCATGCACTGATACCGTGACTGAGCATGGACTGATCACATGACTATCATGTAGTGATCACGTGACTTAATGGCGCTGATCATGTGACTGATCATGCGCTGATCATGTTTGCTATCATACACTGATCATGTGCCCCTGGAGGCAATAAACAAAGAGCTGAGTAGGCACGAGTCAAACAGTCAGCAGGCAATAATCATGGAATTCAGCTGTGAGGAATGATGCTGCTCAGCTGGCAATAATCAAGCAGCTGAGCAGGGAGGAATCGTGCAGCTCAGCTGGCAATTGTCAAGCAGATGAGCAGACAGTAATCACGCAGCTCAGCAGGCCCTGATCACGTGACTGAGCATGCACTGTTCACGTGGCTGATCATACACTGATCACGTGATTGATCATGCACTGATCACTTGGATATCATGCACTGATCACGTGGCTGATCGTACACTGCTCACGTAACTGATCATGCACTGATCACGTGGCTATCATGCACTGATCAGGTGACTGATCATGCACTGTTCACGTGACTGACCATGCACTGATCACGTGACTGATCATGCAATGATGAGCTGGCAATCATGCACTGATTACTTGGCTGATCATACACTGATCACGTGACTGATAATGCACTGATCATCTGGCTATCGTGCCCTCATTACCTGGCTATCGTGCACTGATCACGTGGTTGATCATACACTGATCACGAGACTGATCTTGCACTGATCACGTCTGTATCATGCACTGATCACCTGACTGCCCATGCACTGATCACGTGGACAAACATACACTGATCATGTCACAGATCAGGCAGTGATCACGCGGCTATCATGCACTGCTCACGTGGCTGATCATGCAATGATTACGTAGCCACCATGTACTGGTCACGTGAGTGATCATGCACTGAGCACGTAATTGATCATGCACTGATCATGTGGCTGATCATGCACTGATCACGTGACTGATCATTCACTGATCACGTGGCTGATCATGCACTGATCACGTGACTGATCATACACTGATCACGTGACTGATCATCCAGTGATCACGTGACTGATCATGCACTGATCACGTGGCTATTATGCAGTGATCACGTGGCTATCATGCACAGATCACATGGCTGATCATGCAATGATCACGTAGCTACCATATACTGGTCACGTGATTGATCATGCACTGATCACGTGGCTGATCATGCACTGGTCACGTGACTGATCATGCACTGTTCACGAGACTCATGATGCACTGATCACGTGGATATCATGCACTGATCACGTGTTTGATCATACACTGTTCACGTGTCTGACCATGCACTGCTCACGTGGATAAACATACACTGATCATGTCACAGATCATGCAGTGATCACGCGGCTATCATGCACTGCTCACGTGGCTGATCATGCAATGATCACGTAGCTACCATGTACTGGTCACGTGAGTGATCATGCACTGATCACGTAATTGACCATGCACTGATCACGTTGCTGATCATGCACTGAACACATGAATAATCATGCACTGATCACGTGACTGATCATGCACTGATCTCGTGGCTATCATGCACTGATCACGTGGCTGATCATGCAATGATCACGTAGCTACCATATACTGGTCACGTGACTGATCATGCACTGATCACGTGACTCATAATGCACTGTTCACGAGACTCATCATGCACTGATCACGTGGATATCATGCACTGATCACGTGTTTGATCATACATTGTTCACGTGTCTGACCATGCACTGCTCACGTGGCTGATCATACACTGTTCACATAACTGATCATGCACTGATCACGTGGATATCATGCACTGATCACGTGGCTGAACATGCACTGTTCACGTGGCTTACCACACACCTGTCCCGTGACTGATCATGCACTGATCACGTGGCACTCATCCACTGATCACGTGGCTTATCATACTCTGCTCACGTAACTGATCATGCACACATCACGTGGCTATCATGCACTTCTCACCTGGCTGGTCATGCAATGTTCTCTTAGCTACCATATACTGGTCACGTGACTCATCATGCTCAGATCACGTAAATGATCATGCACTGTTCAGATGACTGATCATGTACTGATCACGTGACGGATCATGCACTGATCACGTGGCTATCATGCACTGCTCACGTGGCTGATCATGCAATGATCACGTAGCAACCATGTACTGGTCACGTGGCTGATCATGCACTGATCACGTAATTAATCCTGCACTGATCACCTGACTCATCATGCACTGATCACGTGGCTGATCACACACGTATCACGTGACTGATCATGCACTGATGACGTGGCTATCATGCACTAATCACGTGGCTATCATTCACTGATCACGTGGATATCATGCACTGATCTCGTGGCTGTTCACACACGTATCACATGACTGAGCATGCACTGATCAAATGGCTATCATGCACTGATCACGTGGCTGATCATGCAATGATCACGTAGCTACCATGTACTGGTCACGTGAGTGATCATGCACTGATCACGTAATTGATCATGCACTGATCACGTGGCTGATCATGCACTGAACACGTGAATAATCATGCACTGATCACGTGACAGATCATGCACTGTTCACGTGGCTATCATGCACTGCTAACTTGGCTGATCATGCAATGATCACGCAGCCACCATATACTGGTCACGTGACTGATCATGCACTGACGACGTAATTGATCATGCACTGATCACGTGACTGATCATGCACTGATCACGTGACTGATCATGCTCTGATCACGTGGCTGATCATGCACTGATCACGTGACTGATCATGCACTGATCACGTGGCTATCATGCACTGATCACGTGACTGATCTTGCACTGATCACGTCTGTATCATGCACTGATCACCTGACTGTTCCTTGCACTGATCACGTGGATAAACATACACTGATCATGTCACAGATCATGCAGTGATCACGCGGCTATCATGCACTGCTCACGTGGCTGATCATGCAATGATCACGTAGCTACCATGTACTGGTCACGTGAGTGATCATGCACTGAGCACGTAATTGATCATAAACTGATCAGGTGACTTATCATGCACTGTTCACGAGACTGATCATGCACTGATCACGTGGCTATCATGCACTGCTAACGTGGCTGATCAGGAAATGATCACGCAGCTACCATGTACTGGTCACGTGAGTGATCATGCACTGATCACGTGGCTGATCATGCACTGATCACATGACTGATCATGCACTGATCACGTCACTGATCATGCACTGATCACGTGGCTATCATGCACTGATCACTTGGCTGGTCATACACTGATCATGCAGCTAACATGTACTGGTCACGTGACTGATCATGCACTGATCACGTGACTGATCTTGCACTGATCACATCTGTATCATGCACTGATCACCTGACTGTTCCTTGCACTGATCACGTGGATAAACATACACTGATCATGTCACAGATCATGCAGTGATCACGCGGCTATCATGCACTGCTCACGTGGCTGATCATGCAATGATCACGTAGCTACCATGTACTGGTCACGTGAGTGATCATGCACTGAGCACGTAATTGATCATAAACTGATCAGGTGACTTATCATGCACTGTTCACGAGACTGATCATGCACTGATCACGTGGCTATCATGCACTGCTAACGTGGCTGATCAGGAAATGATCACGCAGCTACCATGTACTGGTCACGTGAGTGATCATGCACTGATCACGTCACTGATCATGCACTGATCACGTGGCTATCATGCACTGATCACTTGGCTGGTCATACACTGATCATGCAGCTAACATGTACTGGTCACGTGACTGATCATGCACTGATGACGTAATTGATCGTGCACTGATCATGTGTCTGATCATGCACTGATCACTTGACTGATCATGCACTGATCACGTGACTTATCATGCACTGATCACGTGGCTATCATACACTGATCACATGGCTGCTCATACACTGATCACATGCCTGGTCATGCACAGATTACATGACTGATCATGCACTGATCACGTCACTGATCATGCACTGATCACGTGGCTATCATGCACTACTCACGTGGCCCATCATGCAATGTTCATGTAGCTACCATGTACCGGTCACGTGACTGATCATACACCCATCAGGTGACTGATCATGCACTGATCACGTGGCTATCATGCACTGTTCACGTGACTGATCATACACTGATCACCTGCCTGGTCATGCACAGATCACGTGACTAATCATGAACTGATCACGTAGCAATCATTCACTGATCACCTGGCTGATCATGCACTGATCACGTGGCTATCATGCACTGCTAACTTGGCTGATCATGCAATGACCACGCAGCCACCATGTACTGGTCACGTGACTGATCATGCACTGATGACGTAATTGATCATGCACTGATCATGTGGCTGATCATGCACTGATCACGTGACTGATCATTCACTGATCACGTGGCTGATCATGCACTGCTCACGTGGCTATCATGCACTGCTCACGTGGCTGATCATGCAATGATCACGTAGCTACCATGTACTGGTCACGTGAATGATCATGCACTGATCACGTAATTGATCATGCACTGGTCATGTGGCTGATCATGCACTGATCACGTGACTGATCATGCACTGATCAAGTGACTGATCATGCACTGATCACGTGACTGATCATGCACTGATCACGTGGCTGATCATGCACTGATCATATAGCTACCATGTACCGGTCACGTGAATGATCATACACCCATCAGGTGACTGATCATGCACTGATCACGTGGCTATCATGCACTGACCACGAGACTGAAAATTCACTGATCACGTCTAATCATGCACTGATCATGACTGCCCATGCACTGATCACGTGGATGATCATACACTAATCATGTGACAGATCATGCACTGATCACGTGGCTGATCATGCACTGATACCGTGACTGAGCATGGACTGATCACATGACTATCATGTAGTGATCACGTGACTTAATGGCGCTGATCATGTGACTGATCATGCGCTGATCATGTTTGCTATCATACACTGATCATGTGCCCCTGGAGGCAATAAACAAAGAGCTGAGTAGGCACGAATCAAACAGTCAGCAGGCAATAATCATGGAATTCAGCTGTGAGGAATGATGCTGCTCAGCTGGCAATAATCAAGCAGCTGAGCAGGGAGGAATCGTGCAGCTCAGCTGGCAATTGTCAAGCAGATGAGCAGACAGTAATCACGCAGCTCAGCAGGCCCTGATCACGTGACTGAGCATGCACTGTTCACGTGGCTGATCATACACTTATCACGTGATTGATCATGCACTGATCACTTGGATATCATGCACTGATCACGTGGCTGATCATACACTGCTCACGTAACTGATCATGCACTGATCACGTGGCTATCATGCACTGCTAACTTGGCTGATCATGCAATGATCACGCAGCTACCATGTACTGGTCACGTGACTGATCATGCACTGATGACGTAATTGATCATGCACTGATCACGTGACTGATCATGCACTGATCACGTGGCTATCATGCACTGATCACTTGGCTGGTCATACACTGATCACGCAGCTACCATGTACTGGTCACGTGAATGATCATGCACTGATGACGTAATTGATCATGCACTGATCATGTGGCTGATCATGCACTGATCACGTGACTGATCATGCACTGATCACGTGGCTGATCATGCACTGATCACGTGGCTCTCATGCACTGATCATATAGCTACCATGTACCGGTCACGTGAATGATCATACACCCATCAGGTGACTGTTCATGCACTGATCACGTGGCTATCATGCACTGACCACGAGACTGAAAATGCACTGATCACGTCTAATCATGCACTGATCACATGACTGCCCATGCACTGATCAGGTGGATGATCATACACTAATCATGTGACAGATCATGCACTGATCACGTGGCTGATCATGCACTGATACCGTGACTGAGCATGGACTGATCACATGACTATCATGGAGTGATCACGTGACTTAATGGCGCTGATCATGTGACTGATCATGCGCTGATCATGTTTGCTATCATACACTGATCATGTGCCCCTGGAGGCAATAAACAAAGAGCTGAGTAGGCACGAATCAAACAGTCAGCAGGCAATAATCATGGAATTCAGCTGTGAGGAATGATGCTGCTCAGCTGGCAATAATCAAGCAGCTGAGCAGGGAGGAATCGTGCAGCTCAGCTGGCAATTGTCAAGCAGATGAGCAGACAGTAATCACGCAGCTCAGCAGGCCCTGATCACGTGACTGAGCATGCACTGTTCACGTGGCTGATCATACACTTATCACGTGATTGATCATGCACTGATCACTTGGATATCATGCACTGATCACGTGGCTGATCATACACTGTTCACGTGTCTGACCATGCACTGATCATTTGGCTGATCATACACTGCTCACATAACTGATCATGCACTGATCACGTGGCTATCATGCACTGATCACGTGACTGATCTTGCACTGATCACGTCTGTATCATGCACTGATCACCTGACTGTTCCTTGCACTGATCACGTGGATAAACATACACTGATCATGTCAGAGATCATGCAGTGATCACGCGGCTATCATGCACTGCTCACGTGGCTGATTATGCAATGATCACGAAGCTACCATGTACTGGTCACCTGAGTGATCATGCACTGAGCACGTAATTGATCATAAACTGATCAGGTGACTTATCATGCACTGTTCACGAGACTGATCATGCACTGATCACGTGGCTATCATGCACTGCTAACGTGGCTGATCATGAAATGATCACGCGGCTACCATGTACTGGTCACGTGAGTGATCATGCACTGATCACGTGGCTGATCATGCACTGATCACGTGACTGATCATGCACTGATCACGTCACTGATCATGCACTGATCACGTGGCTATCATGCACTGATCACTTGGCTGGTCATGCAATGACCACGCAGCCACCATGTACTGGTCACGTGACTGATCATGCACTGATGACGTAATTGATCATGCACTGATCATGTGGCTGATCATGCACTGATCACGTGACTGATCATTCACTGATCACGTGGCTGATCATGCACTGATCACGTGGCTATCAGGCTCTGCTCACGTGGCTGATCATGCGCTGATCACGTAGCTATCATGCACTGATCACTTGGCTGGTCATGCAATGACCACGCAGCCACCATGTACTGGTCACGTGACTGATCATGCACTGATGACGTAATTGATCATGCACTGATCATGTGGCTGATCATGCACTGATCACGTGACTGATCATGCACTGATCACGTGGCTGATCATGCACTGATCACGTGGCTATCATGCACTTATCACATGGCTGGTCCTGCACTGATCACATAGCTACCATGTACCGGTCACGTGAATGATCATACACCCATCAGGTGACTGTTCATGCACTGATCACGTGGCTATCATGCACTGACCACGAGACTGAAAATGCACTGATCACGTCTAATCATGCACTGATCACATGACTACCCATGCACTGATCAGGTGGATGATCATACACTAATCATGTGACAGATCATGCACTGATCAGGTGGCTGATCATGCACTGATACCGTGACTGAGCATGGACTGATCACATGACTATCATGGAGTGATCACGTGACTTAATGGCGCTGATCATGTGACTGATCATGCGCTGATCATGTTTGCTATCATACACTGATCATGTGCCCCTGGAGGCAATAAACAAAGAGCTGAGTAGGCACGAATCAAACAGTCAGCAGGCAATAATCATGGAATTCAGCTGTGAGGAATGATGCTGCTCAGCTGGCAATAATCAAGCAGCTGAGCAGGGAGGAATCGTGCAGCTCAGCTGGCAATTGTCAAGCAGATGAGCAGACAGTAATCACGCAGCTCAGCAGGCCCTGATCACGTGACTGAGCATGCACTGTTCACGTGGCTGATCATACACTTATCACGTGATTGATCATGCACTGATCACTTGGATATCATGCACTGATCACGTGGCTGATCATACACTGTTCACGTGTCTGACCATGCACTGATAATTTGGCTGATCATGCACTGCTCACATAACTGATCATGCACTGATCACGTGGCTATCATGCACTGATCACGTGACTGATCTTGCACTGATCACGTCTGTATCATGCACTGATCACCTGACTGTTCCTTGCACTGATCACGTGGATAAACATACACTGATCATGTCACAGATCATGCAGTGATCACGCGGCTATCATGCACTGCTCACGTGGCTGATCATGCAGTGATCACGTAGCTACCATGTACTGGTCACGTGAGTGATCATGCACTGAGCACGTAATTGATCATAAACTGATCAGGTGACTTATCATGCACTGTTCACGAGACTGATCATGCACTGATCACGTGGCTATCATGCACTGCTAACGTGGCTGATCAGGAAATGATCACGCAGCTACCATGTACTGGTCACGTGAGTGATCATGCACTGATCACGTGGCTGATCATGCACTGATCACGTGACTGATCATGCACTGATCACGTCACTGATCATGCACTGATCACGTGGCTATCATGCACTGATCACTTGGCTGGTCATACACTGATCATGCAGCTAACATGTACTGGTCACGTGACTGATCATGCACTGATGACGTAATTGATCGTGCACTGATCATGTGGCTGATCATGCACTGATCACTTGACTGATCATGCACTGATCACGTGACTTATCATGCACTGATCACGTGGCTATCATACACTGATCACATGGCTGGTCATACACTGATCACATGCCTGGTCATGCACAGATTACATGACTGATCATGCACTGATCACGTCACTGATCATGCACTGATCACGTGGCTATCATGCACTACTCACGTGGCTCATCATGCAATGTTCATGTAGCTACCATGTACCGGTCACGTGACTGATCATACACCCATCAGGTGACTGATCATGCACTGATCACGTGGCTATCATGCACTGTTCACGTGGCTGATCATACACTGATCACCTGCCTGGTCATGCACAGATCACGTGACTAATCATGAACTGATCACGTAGCAATCATTCACTGATCACCTGGCTGATCATGCACTGATCACGTGGCTATCATGCACTGCTAACTTGGCTGATCATGCAATGACCACGCAGCCACCATGTACTGGTCACGTGACTGATCATGCACTGATGACGTAATTGATCATGCACTGATCATGTGGCTGATCATGCACTGATCACGTGACTGATAATTCACTGATCACGTGGCTGATCATGCACTGCTCACGTGGCTTTCATGCACTGCTCACGTGGCTGATCATGCAATGATCACGTAGCTACCGTGTACTGGTCACGTGAATGATCATGCACTGATCACGTAATTGATCATGCACTGGTCATGTGGCTGATCATGCACTGATCACGTGACTGATCATGCACTGATCACGTGACTGATCATGCACTGATCACGTGACTGATCATGCACTGATCACGTGGCTGATCATGCACTGATCATATAGCTACCATGTACCGGTCACGTGAATGATCATACACCCATCAGGTGACTGATCATGCACTGATCACGTGGCTATCATGCACTGACCACGAGACTGAAAATGCACTGATCACGTCTAATCATGCACTGATCGTGACTGCCCATGCACTGATCACGTGGATGATCATACACTAATCATGTGACAGATCATGCACTGATCACGTGGCTGATCATGCACTGATACCGTGACTGAGCATGGACTGATCACATGACTATCATGAAGTGATCACGTGACTTAATGGCGCTGATCATGTGACTGATCATGCGCTGATCATGTTTGCTATCATACACTGATCATGTGCCCCTGGAGGCAATAAACAAAGAGCTGAGTAGGCACGAATCAAACAGTCAGCAGGCAATAATCATGGAATTCAGCTGTGAGGAATGATGCTGCTCAGCTGGCAATAATCAAGCAGCTGAGCAGGGAGGAATCGTGCAGCTCAGCTGGCAATTGTCAAGCAGATGAGCAGACAGTAATCACGCAGCTCAGCAGGCCCTGATCACGTGACTGAGCATGCACTGTTCACGTGGCTGATCATACACTTATCACGTGATTGATCATGCACTGATCACTTGGATATCATGCACTGATCACGTGGCTGATCATACACTGCTCACGTAACTGATCATGCACTGATCACGTGGCTATCATGCACTGCTAACTTGGCTGATCATGCAATGATCACGCAGCTACCATGTACTGGTCACGTGACTGATCATGCACTGATGACGTAATTGATCATGCACTGATCACGTGACTGATCATGCACTGATCACGTGGCTATCATGCACTGATCACTTGGCTGGTCATACACTGATCACGCAGCTACCATGTACTGGTCACGTGAATGATCATGCACTGATGACGTAATTGATCATGCACTGATCATGTGGCTGATCATGCACTGATCACGTGACTGATCATGCACTGATCACGTGGCTGATCATGCACTGATCACGTGGCTCTCATGCACTGATCATATAGCTACCATGTACCGGTCACGTGAATGATCATACACCCATCAGGTGACTGTTCATGCACTGATCACGTGGCTATCATGCACTGACCACGAGACTGAAAATGCACTGATCACGTCTAATCATGCACTGATCACATGACTGCCCATGCACTGATCAGGTGGATGATCATACACTAATCATGTGACAGATCATGCACTGATCACGTGGCTGATCATGCACTGATACCGTGACTGAGCATGGACTGATCACATGACTATCATGGAGTGATCACGTGACTTAATGGCGCTGATCATGTGACTGATCATGCGCTGATCATGTTTGCTATCATACACTGATCATGTGCCCCTGGAGGCAATAAACAAAGAGCTGAGTAGGCACGAATCAAACAGTCAGCAGGCAATAATCATGGAATTCAGCTGTGAGGAATGATGCTGCTCAGCTGGCAATAATCAAGCAGCTGAGCAGGGAGGAATCGTGCAGCTCAGCTGGCAATTGTCAAGCAGATGAGCAGACAGTAATCACGCAGCTCAGCAGGCCCTGATCACGTGACTGAGCATGCACTGTTCACGTGGCTGATCATACACTTATCACGTGATTGATCATGCACTGATCACTTGGATATCATGCACTGATCACGTGGCTGATCATACACTGTTCACGTGTCTGACCATGCACTGATCATTTGGCTGATCATACACTGCTCACATAACTGATCATGCACTGATCACGTGGCTATCATGCACTGATCACGTGACTGATCTTGCACTGATCACGTCTGTATCATGCACTGATCACCTGACTGTTCCTTGCACTGATCACGTGGATAAACATACACTGATCATGTCAGAGATCATGCAGTGATCACGCGGCTATCATGCACTGCTCACGTGGCTGATTATGCAATGATCACGAAGCTACCATGTACTGGTCACCTGAGTGATCATGCACTGAGCACGTAATTGATCATAAACTGATCAGGTGACTTATCATGCACTGTTCACGAGACTGATCATGCACTGATCACGTGGCTATCATGCACTGCTAACGTGGCTGATCATGAAATGATCACGCGGCTACCATGTACTGGTCACGTGAGTGATCATGCACTGATCACGTGGCTGATCATGCACTGATCACGTGACTGATCATGCACTGATCACGTCACTGATCATGCACTGATCACGTGGCTATCATGCACTGATCACTTGGCTGGTCATGCAATGACCACGCAGCCACCATGTACTGGTCACGTGACTGATCATGCACTGATGACGTAATTGATCATGCACTGATCATGTGGCTGATCATGCACTGATCACGTGACTGATCATTCACTGATCACGTGGCTGATCATGCACTGATCACGTGGCTATCAGGCTCTGCTCACGTGGCTGATCATGCACTGATCACGTAGCTATCATGCACTGATCACTTGGCTGGTCATGCAATGACCACGCAGCCACCATGTACTGGTCACGTGACTGATCATGCACTGATGACGTAATTGATCATGCACTGATCATGTGGCTGATCATGCACTGATCACGTGACTGATCATGCACTGATCACGTGGCTGATCATGCACTGATCACGTGGCTATCATGCACTTATCACATGGCTGGTCCTGCACTGATCACATAGCTACCATGTACCGGTCACGTGAATGATCATACACCCATCAGGTGACTGTTCATGCACTGATCACGTGGCTATCATGCACTGACCACGAGACTGAAAATGCACTGATCACGTCTAATCATGCACTGATCACATGACTACCCATGCACTGATCAGGTGGATGATCATACACTAATCATGTGACAGATCATGCACTGATCAGGTGGCTGATCATGCACTGATACCGTGACTGAGCATGGACTGATCACATGACTATCATGGAGTGATCACGTGACTTAATGGCGCTGATCATGTGACTGATCATGCGCTGATCATGTTTGCTATCATACACTGATCATGTGCCCCTGGAGGCAATAAACAAAGAGCTGAGTAGGCACGAATCAAACAGTCAGCAGGCAATAATCATGGAATTCAGCTGTGAGGAATGATGCTGCTCAGCTGGCAATAATCAAGCAGCTGAGCAGGGAGGAATCGTGCAGCTCAGCTGGCAATTGTCAAGCAGATGAGCAGACAGTAATCACGCAGCTCAGCAGGCCCTGATCACGTGACTGAGCATGCACTGTTCACGTGGCTGATCATACACTTATCACGTGATTGATCATGCACTGATCACTTGGATATCATGCACTGATCACGTGGCTGATCATACACTGTTCACGTGTCTGACCATGCACTGATAATTTGGCTGATCATGCACTGCTCACATAACTGATCATGCACTGATCACGTGGCTATCATGCACTGATCACGTGACTGATCTTGCACTGATCACGTCTGTATCATGCACTGATCACCTGACTGTTCCTTGCACTGATCACGTGGATAAACATACACTGATCATGTCACAGATCATGCAGTGATCACGCGGCTATCATGCACTGCTCACGTGGCTGATCATGCAGTGATCACGTAGCTACCATGTACTGGTCACGTGAGTGATCATGCACTGAGCACGTAATTGATCATAAACTGATCAGGTGACTTATCATGCACTGTTCACGAGACTGATCATGCACTGATCACGTGGCTATCATGCACTGCTAACGTGGCTGATCATGAAATGATCACACAGCTACCATGTACTGGTCACGTGAGTGATCATGCACTGATCACGTGGCTGATCATGCACTGATCATGTGACTGATCATGCACTGATCACGTCACTGATCATGCACTGATCACGTGGCTATCATGCACTGATCACTTGGCTGGGCATACACTGATCATGCAGCTAACATGTACTGGTCACGTGACTGATCATGCACTGATGACGTAATTGATCGTGCACTGATCATGTGGCTGATCATGCACTGATCACTTGACTGATCATGCACTGATCACGTGACTTATCATGCACTGATCACGTGGGTATCATACACTGATCACATGGCTGGTCATACACTGATCACATGCCTGGTCATGCACAGATTACATGACTGATCATGCACTGATCACGTCACTGATCATGCACTGATCACGTGGCTATCATGCACTACTCACGTGGCTCATCATGCAATGTTCATGTAGCTACCATGTACCGGTCACGTGACTGATCATACACCCATCAGGTGACTGATCATGCACTGATCACGTGGCTATCATGCACTGTTCACGTGGCTGATCATACACTGATCACCTGCCTGGTCATGCACAGATCACGTGACTAATCATGAACTGATCACGTAGCAATCATTCACTGATCACCTGGCTGATCATGCACTGATCACGTGGCTATCATGCACTGCTAACTTGGCTGATCATGCAATGACCACGCAGCCACCATGTACTGGTCACGTGACTGATCATGCACTGATGACGTAATTGATCATGCACTGATCATGTGGCTGATCATGCACTGATCACGTGACTGATAATTCACTGATCACGTGGCTGATCATGCACTGCTCACGTGGCTTTCATGCACTGCTCACGTGGCTGATCATGCAATGATCACGTAGCTACCGTGTACTGGTCACGTGAATGATCATGCACTGATCACGTAATTGATCATGCACTGGTCATGTGGCTGATCATGCACTGATCACGTGACTGATCATGCACTGATCACGTGACTGATCATGCACTGATCACGTGACTGATCATGCACTGATCACGTGGCTGATCATGCACTGATCATATAGCTACCATGTACCGGTCACGTGAATGATCATACACCCATCAGGTGACTGATCATGCACTGATCACGTGGCTATCATGCACTGACCACGAGACTGAAAATGCACTGATCACGTCTAATCATGCACTGATCGTGACTGCCCATGCACTGATCACGTGGATGATCATACACTAATCATGTGACAGATCATGCACTGATCACGTGGCTGATCATGCACTGATACCGTGACTGAGCATGGACTGATCACATGACTATCATGAAGTGATCACGTGACTTAATGGCGCTGATCATGTGACTGATCATGCGCTGATCATGTTTGCTATCATACACTGATCATGTGCCCCTGGAGGCAATAAACAAAGAGCTGAGTAGGCACGAATCAAACAGTCAGCAGGCAATAATCATGGAATTCAGCTGTGAGGAATGATGCTGCTCAGCTGGCAATAATCTAGCAGCTGAGCAGGGAGGAATCGTGCAGCTCAGCTGGCAATTGTCAAGCAGATGAGCAGACAGTAATCACGCAGCTCAGCAGGCCCTGATCACGTGACTGAGCATGCACTGTTCACGTGGCTGATCATACACTTATCACGTGATTGATCATGCACTGATCACTTGGATATCATGCACTGATTACTTGGCTGATCATACACTGCTCACGTAACTGATCATGCACTGATCACGTGGCTATCATGCACTGCTAACTTGGCTGATCATGCAATGATCACGCAGCTACCATGTACTGGTCACGTGACTGATCATGCACTGATGACGTAATTGATCATGCACTGATCACGTGACTGATCATGCACTGATCACGTGGCTATCATGCACTGATCACTTGGCTGGTCATACACTGATCACGCAGCTACCATGTACTGGTCACGTGAATGATCATGCACTGATGACGTAATTGATCATGCACTGATCATGTGGCTGATCATGCACTGATCACGTGACTGATCATGCACTGATCACGTGGCTGATCATGCACTGATCACGTGGCTCTCATGCACTTATCACATGGCTGGTCATGCACTGATCATATAGCTACCATGTACCGGTCACGTGAATGATCATACACCCATCAGGTGACTGTTCATGCACTGATCACGTGGCTATCATGCACTGACCACGAGACTGAAAATGCACTGATCACGTCTAATCATGCACTGATCACATGACTGCCCATGCACTGATCAGGTGGATGATCATACACTAATCATGTGACAGATCATGCACTGATCACGTGGCTGATCATGCACTGATACCGTGACTGAGCATGGACTGATCACATGACTATCATGGAGTGATCACGTGACTTAATGGCGCTGATCATGTGACTGATCATGCGCTGATCATGTTTGCTATCATACACTGATCATGTGCCCCTGGAGGCAATAAACAAAGAGCTGAGTAGGCACGAATCAAACAGTCAGCAGGCAATAATCATGGAATTCAGCTGTGAGGAATGATGCTGCTCAGCTGGCAATAATCAAGCAGCTGAGCAGGGAGGAATCGTGCAGCTCAGCTGGCAATTGTCAAGCAGATGAGCAGACAGTAATCACGCAGCTCAGCAGGCCCTGATCACGTGACTGAGCATGCACTGTTCACGTGGCTGATCATACACTTATCACGTGATTGATCATGCACTGATCACTTGGATATCATGCACTGATCACGTGGCTGATCATACACTGTTCACGTGTCTGACCATGCACTGATCATTTGGCTGATCATACACTGCTCACATAACTGATCATGCACTGATCACGTGGCTATCATGCACTGATCACGTGACTTATCTTGCACTGATCACGTCTGTATCATGCACTGATCACCTGACTGTTCCTTGCACTGATCACGTGGATAAACATACACTGATCATGTCAGAGATCATGCAGTGATCACGCGGCTATCATGCACTGCTCACGTGGCTGATCATGCAATGATCACGAAGCTACCATGTACTGGTCACCTGAGTGATCATGCACTGAGCACGTAATTGATCATAAACTGATCAGGTGACTTATCATGCACTGTTCACGAGACTGATCATGCACTGATCACGTGGCTATCATGCACTGCTAACGTGGCTGATCATGAAATGATCACGCGGCTACCATGTACTGGTCACGTGAGTGATCATGCACTGATCACGTGGCTGATCATGCACTGATCACGTGACTGATCATGCACTGATCACGTCACTGATCATGCACTGATCACGTGGCTATCATGCACTGATCACTTGGCTGGTCATGCAATGACCACGCAGCCACCATGTACTGGTCACGTGACTGATCATGCACTGATGACGTAATTGATCATGCACTGATCATGTGGCTGATCATGCACTGATCACGTGACTGATCATTCACTGATCACGTGACTTATCATGCACTGATCACGTGGCTATCATACACTGATCACATGGCTGGTCATACACTGATCACATGCCTGGTCATGCACAGATTACATGACTGATCATGCACTGATCACGTCACTGATCATGCACTGATCACGTGGCTATCATGCACTACTCACGTGGCTCATCATGCAATGTTCATGTAGCTACCATGTACCGGTCACGTGACTGATCATACACCCATCAGGTGACTGATCATGCACTGATCACGTGGCTATCATGCACTGTTCACGTGGCTGATCATACACTGATCACCTGCCTGGTCATGCACAGATCACGTGACTAATCATGAACTGATCACGTAGCAATCATTCACTGATCACCTGGCTGATCATGCACTGATCACGTGGCTATCATGCACTGCTAACTTGGCTGATCATGCAATGACCACGCAGCCACCATGTACTGGTCACGTGACTGATCATGCACTGATGACGTAATTGATCATGCACTGATCATGTGGCTGATCATGCACTGATCACGTGACTGATCATTCACTGATCACGTGGCTGATCATGCACCTAACACGTGGCTATCATGCACTGCTCACGTGGCTGATCATGCAATGATCACGTAGCTACCATGTACTGGTCACGTGAATGATCATGCACTGATCACGTAATTGATCATGCACTGGTCATGTGGCTGATCATGCACTGATCACGTGACTGATCATGCACTGATCACGTGACTGATCATGCACTGATCACGTGACTGATCATGCACTGATCACGTGGCTGATCATGCACTGATCATATAGCTACCATGTACCGGTCACGTGAATGATCATACACACATCAGGTGACTGATCATGCACTGATCACGTGGCTATCATGCACTGACCACGAGACTGAAAATGCACTGATCACGTCTAATCATGCACTGATCATGACTGCCCATGCACTGATCACGTGGATGATCATACACTAATCATGTGACAGATCATGCACTGATCACGTGGCTGATCATGCACTGATACTGTGACTGAGCATGGACTGATCACATGACTATCATGAAGTGATCACGTGACTTAATGGCGCTGATCATGTGACTGATCATGCGCTGATCATGTTTGCTATCATACACTGATCATGTGCCCCTGGAGGCAATAAACAAAGAGCTGAGTAGGCACGAATCAAACAGTCAGCAGGCAATAATCATGGAATTCAGCTGTGAGGAATGATGCTGCTCAGCTGGCAATAATCTAGCAGCTGAGCAGGGAGGAATCGTGCAGCTCAGCTGGCAATTGTCAAGCAGATGAGCAGACAGTAATCACGCAGCTCAGCAGGCCCTGATCACGTGACTGAGCATGCACTGTTCACGTGGCTGATCATACACTTATCACGTGATTGATCATGCACTGATCACTTGGATATCATGCACTGATCACGTGACTGATCATACACTGCTCACGTAACTGATCATGCACTGATCACGTGGCTATCATGCACTGATCAGGTGACTGACCATGCACTGATCACGTGACTGATCATGCACTGATGAGCTGGCAATCATGCACTGATTACTTGGCGGATCATACACTGATCACGTGACTGATAATGCACTGATCATCTGGCTATTGTGCCCTCATTACCTGGCTATCGTGCACTGATCACGTGGTTGATCATACACTGATCACGAGACTGATCTTGCACTGATCACGTCTATATCATGCACTGATCACCTGACTGCCCATGCACTGATCACCTGACTGCCCATGCACTGATCACGTGGCTGATCACACACGTATCACACGACTGATCATGAACTGATCACGTGGCTATCATGCACTGATCACGTGGCTGATCGTGCAATGATCACGTAGCTACCATGTTCTGGTCACGGGACTGATCATGCACTGATGACGTAATTGATCATGCACTGATCATGTGGCTGATCATGCACTGATCACGTGGCTATAATGCACTGATCACTTGGCTGGTCATGCAATGATCACGCAGCTACCATGTACTGGTCACGTGACTGATCATGCACTGATCACGTAATTGATCATGAACTGATCACGTGGCTGATCATGCACTGAACACGTGAATAATCATGCACTGATCACGTGGCTGATCATGCACTGATCACGTGGCTATCATGCACTCCTAACTTGGCTGATCATGCAATGATCACGCAGCCACCATGTACTGGTCACGTGACTGATCATGCACGGATGACGTAATTGATCATGCACTGATCACGTGACTGATCATGCACTGATCACGTGGCTATCATGCACTGATCACTTGGCTGGTCATACACTGATCACGCAGCTACCATGTACTGGTCACGTGACTGATCATGCACTGATGACGTAATTGATCTTGCACTGATCATGTGGCTGATCATGCACTGATCACGTGACTGATCATGCACTGAACACGTGAATAATCATGCACTGATCAAGTGACTGATCATGCACTGTTTACGTGGCTATCATGCACTGACCACGAGACTGAAAATGCACTGATCACGTCTAATCATGCACTGATCACATGACTGCCCATGCACTGATCACGTGGATGATCATACACTAATCATGTGACAGATCATGCACTGATCACGTGGCTGATCATGCACTGATACCGTGACTGAGCATGGACTGATCACATGACTATCATGTAGTGATCACGTGACTTAATGGCGCTGATCATGTGACTGATCATGCGCTGATCATGTTTGCTATCATACACTGATCATGTGCCTCTGGAGGCAATAAACAAAGAGCTGAGTAGGCAGGAATCAAACAGTCAGCAGGCAATAATCATGGAACTCAGCTGTGAGGAATCATGCTGCTCAGATGGCAATAATCAAGCAGCTGAGCAGGCAGGAATCACGCAGCTCAGCTGGCAATTGTCAAGCAGATGAGCAGACAGGAATCACGCAGCTCAGCAGGCCCTGATCACGTGACTGAGCATGCACTGTTCACGTGGCTGATCATACACTGATCACGTGATTGATCATGCACTGATCACTTGGATATCATGCACTGATCACGTGGCTGATCATACACTGTTCACGTGTCTGACCATGCACTGATCACGTGGCTGATCATACACTGCTCACGTAACTGATCATGCAATGATCACGTGGCTATCATGCACTGACCACGTGACTGACCATGCATTGATCACGTGACTAATCATGCACTGATGAGCTGGCAATCATGCACTGATAACTTGGCTGATCATACACTGATCACGTGACTGATAATGCACTGATCATCTGGCTATCGTGCCCTCATTACCTGGCTATCGTGCACTGATCACGTGGTTGATCATACACTGATCACGAGACTGATCTTGCACTGATCACGTCTGTATCATGCAATGATCACCTGACTGCCCATGCACTGATCACGTGGATAAACATACACTGATCATGTCACAGATCATGCAGTGATCACGCGGCTATCATGCACTGCTCACGTGGCGGATCATGCAATGATCACGTAGCTACCATGTACTGGTCACGTGAGTGATCATGCACTGAGCACGTAATTGATCATGCACTGATCATGTGGCTGATCATGCACTGATCACGTGACTGATCATTCACTGATCACGTGGCTGATCATGCACTGATCACGTGGCTATCATGCACTGCTCACGTGGCTGATCATGCAATGATCACGTAGCTACCATGTACTGGTCACGTGAATGATCATGCACTGATCACGTAATTGATCATGCACTGGTCATGTGGCTGATCATGCACTGATCACGTGACTGATCATGCACTGATCACGTGGCTGATCATGCACTGATCACGTGGCTGATCATGCACTGATCATATAGCTACCATGTACCGGTCACGTGAATGATCATACACCCATCAGGTGACTGATCATGCACTGATCACGTGGCTATCATGCACTGACCACGAGACTGAAAATGCACTGATCACGTCTAATCATGCACTGATCATGACTGCCCAAGCACTGATCACGTGGTTGATCATACACTAATCATATGACAGATCATGCACTGATCACGTGGCTGATCATGCACTGATCACGTGGGTATCATGCACTGATCACGTGGCTGATCATGCAATGATCACGTAGCTACCATATACTGGTCACGTGACTGATCATGCACTGATCACGTAATTGATCATGCACTGATCACGTGGCTGATCATGCACTGAACACGTGACTGATCATGCACTGATCACGTGACTGTACATGCACTGATCACGTGGCTATCATGCACTGCTCATGTGGCTGATCATGCATGGTCACGCAGCTACCATGTACTGGTCACATGACTGATCATGCACTGATCACGTAATTGATCATGCACTGATCACCTGGCTTATCATGCATTCATCATGTGACTGATCATGTGCTGATCATGTTTGGTGTCACACACTGATCATGTGCATCTGGAGGCAATGAACAAAGAGCTGAGTAGGCAGGAATCAGTCAGCAGGCTATAATCATGGAACTCAGCTCTGAGAAATCATGCTGCTCAGCTGGCAATAATCAAGTAGATGAGCAGGCAGGAATTATGCAGCACAGGTGGCAATTGTCAAGGAGATGACAGGCAGGAATCGTACAGCTCAGCTGGCAATTGTCAAGCAGATGAGCAGACAGTAATCACGCAGCTCAGCAGGCCCTGAACACGTGACTGAGCATGCACTGTTCACGTCGCTGATCACACACCTATCACGTGAATGATCATGCACTGATCACGTGGCTCTGATGCACTGATCACGTGATTGCGCATGCACTGACCACGTAATTGTATGCACTGCTCACGTGGCTATCATGCACTGATGACGTGGCTGATCATGCACTGATCATGTGACTGATCATGCACTGATCACGTAGCTATCTTGCACTGATCACTTGGCTGATCATACACTCATCTCGGGACTGATCGTGCACTGATTATGGTGCTGTCATGCATTGACTACATGACTCCACATGCACTGATCACGTGGATGATCATGCACTGATCACGTGACTGACCATGCACTGATCACGTGACTGATTATGCACTTAACACGTGGCTGATCATGCACTGATCACGTGGCTCTCATGCACTGATCACTTGGCTGATCATACACTCATCTCGGGACTGATCGTGCACTGATTATGGTGCTGTCATGCATTGACTACATGACTCCACATGCACTGATCACGTGGATGATCATGCACTGATCACGTGACTGACCATGCACTGATCACGTGACTGATTATGCACTTAACACGTGGCTGATCATGCACTGATCACGTGGCTATCATGCACTGCTCACGTGAATGATCATGCAATGATCACGTAGCTACCATGTACTGGTCACGTGACTGATCATGCACTGATCACGTAATTGATCATGCACTGGTCATGTGGCTGATCATGCACTGATCACGTGGCTGATCATACACTGATCACGTGACTGATCATGCACTGATGATGTGACTGATCATGCACTGATCACGTGGCTATCATGCACTGATCACTTGGCTGGTCATACTGATCACGTGCATCGTCATGCACTGATCACGTGGCTGATCATGCACTGATCACATGACTGATCATGCACTGATCACGTGGCTATCATGCAGTGATCACGTGGCTATCATGCACAGATCACATGGCTGATCATGCAATGATCACGTAGCTACCATATACTGGTCACGTGACTGATCATGCACTGATCTCGTGGCTATCATGCACTGCTCACGTGGCTGATCATGCAATGATCACGTAGCTACCATGTACTGGTCACGTGAATGATCATGCACTGATCACGTAATTGATCATGCACTGGTCATGTGGCTGATCATGCACTGATCACGTGACTGATCATGCACTGATCACGTGACTGATCATGCACTGATCACGTGACTGATCATGCACTGATCACGTGGCTGATCATGCACTGATCATATAGCTACCATGTACCGGTCACGTGAATGATCATACACCCATCAGGTGACTGATCATGCACTGATCACGTGGCTATCATGCACTGACCACGAGACTGAAAATGCACTGATCACGTCTAATCATGCACTGATCATGACTGCCCATGCACTGATCACGTGGATGATCATACACTAATCATGTGACAGATCATGCACTGATCACGTGGCTGATCATGCACTGATACCGTGACTGAGCATGGACTGATCACATGACTATCATGAAGTGATCACGTGACTTAATGGCGCTGATCATGTGACTGATCATGCGCTGATCATGTTTGCTATCATACACTGATCATGTGCCCCTGGAGGCAATAAACAAAGAGCTGAGTAGGCACGAATCAAACAGTCAGCAGGCAATAATCATGGAATTCAGCTGTGAGGAATGATGCTGCTCAGCTGGCAATAATCTAGCAGCTGAGCAGGGAGGAATCGTGCAGCTCAGCTGGCAATTGTCAAGCAGATGAGCAGACAGTAATCACGCAGCTCAGCAGGCCCTGATCACGTGACTGAGCATGCACTGTTCACGTGGCTGATCATACACTTATCACGTGATTGATCATGCACTGATCACTTGGATATCATGCACTGATCACGTGGCTGATCATACACTGCTCACGTAACTGATCATGCACTGATCACGTGGCTATCATGCACTGATCAGGTGACTGACCATGCACTGATCACGTGACTGATCATGCACTGATGAGCTGGCAATCATGCACTGATTACTTGGCGGATCATACACTGATCACGTGACTGATAATGCACTGATCATCTGGCTATTGTGCCCTCATTACCTGGCTATCGTGCACTGATCACGTGGTTGATCATACACTGATCACGAGACTGATCTTGCACTGATCACGTCTATATCATGCACTGATCACCTGACTGCCCATGCACTGATCACCTGACTGCCCATGCACTGATCACGTGGCTGATCACACACGTATCACACGACTGATCATGAACTGATCACGTGGCTATCATGCACTGATCACGTGGCTGATCGTGCAATGATCACGTAGCTACCATGTTCTGGTCACGGGACTGATCATGCACTGATGACGTAATTGATCATGCACTGATCATGTGGCTGATCATGCACTGATCACGTGGCTATAATGCACTGATCACTTGGCTGGTCATGCAATGATCACGCAGCTACCATGTACTGGTCACGTGACTGATCATGCACTGATCACGTAATTGATCATGAACTGATCACGTGGCTGATCATGCACTGAACACGTGAATAATCATGCACTGATCACGTGGCTGATCATGCACTGATCACGTGGCTATCATGCACTCCTAACTTGGCTGATCATGCAATGATCACGCAGCCACCATGTACTGGTCACGTGACTGATCATGCACGGATGACGTAATTGATCATGCACTGATCACGTGACTGATCATGCACTGATCACGTGGCTATCATGCACTGATCACTTGGCTGGTCATACACTGATCACGCAGCTACCATGTACTGGTCACGTGACTGATCATGCACTGATGACGTAATTGATCTTGCACTGATCATGTGGCTGATCATGCACTGATCACGTGACTGATCATGCACTGAACACGTGAATAATCATGCACTGATCACGTGACTGATCATGCACTGTTTACGTGGCTATCATGCACTGACCACGAGACTGAAAATGCACTGATCACGTCTAATCATGCACTGATCACATGACTGCCCATGCACTGATCACGTGGATGATCATACACTAATCATGTGACAGATCATGCACTGATCACGTGGCTGATCATGCACTGATACCGTGACTGAGCATGGACTGATCACATGACTATCATGTAGTGATCACGTGACTTAATGGCGCTGATCATGTGACTGATCATGCGCTGATCATGTTTGCTATCATACACTGATCATGTGCCTCTGGAGGCAATAAACAAAGAGCTGAGTAGGCAGGAATCAAACAGTCAGCAGGCAATAATCATGGAACTCAGCTGTGAGGAATCATGCTGCTCAGCTGGCAATAATCAAGCAGCTGAGAAGGCAGGAATCACGCAGCTCAGCTGGCAATTGTCAAGCAGATGAGCAGACAGGAATCACGCAGCTCAGCAGGCCCTGATCACGTGACTGAGCATGCACTGTTCACGTGGCTGATCATACACTGATCACGTGATTGATCATGCACTGATCACTTGGATATCATGCACTGATCACGTGGCTGATCATACACTGTTCACGTGTCTGACCATGCACTGATCACGTGGCTGATCATACACTGCTCACGTAACTGATCATGCAATGATCACGTGGCTATCATGCACTGACCACGTGACTGACCATGCATTGATCACGTGACTAATCATGCACTGATGAGCTGGCAATCATGCACTGATAACTTGGCTGATCATACACTGATCACGTGACTGATAATGCACTGATCATCTGGCTATCGTGCCCTCATTACCTGGCTATCGTGCACTGATCACGTGGTTGATCATACACTGATCACGAGACTGATCTTGCACTGATCACGTCTGTATCATGCAATGATCACCTGACTGCCCATGCACTGATCACGTGGATAAACATACACTGATCATGTCACAGATCATGCAGTGATCACGCGGCTATCATGCACTGCTCACGTGGCGGATCATGCAATGATCACGTAGCTACCATGTACTGGTCACGTGAGTGATCATGCACTGAGCACGTAATTGATCATGCACTGATCATGTGGCTGATCATGCACTGATCACGTGACTGATCATTCACTGATCACGTGGCTGATCATGCACTGATCACGTGGCTATCATGCACTGCTCACGTGGCTGATCATGCAATGATCACGTAGCTACCATGTACTGGTCACGTGAATGATCATGCACTGATCACGTAATTGATCATGCACTGGTCATGTGGCTGATCATGCACTGATCACGTGACTGATCATGCACTGATCACGTGGCTGATCATGCACTGATCACGTGGCTGATCATGCACTGATCATATAGCTACCATGTACCGGTCACGTGAATGATCATACACCCATCAGGTGACTGATCATGCACTGATCACGTGGCTATCATGCACTGACCACGAGACTGAAAATGCACTGATCACGTCTAATCATGCACTGATCATGACTGCCCAAGCACTGATCACGTGGTTGATCATACACTAATCATGTGACAGATCATGCACTGATCACGTGGCTGATCATGCACTGATCACGTGGGTATCATGCACTGATCACGTGGCTGATCATGCAATGATCACGTAGCTACCATATACTGGTCACGTGACTGATCATGCACTGATCACGTAATTGATCATGCACTGATCACGTGGCTGATCATGCACTGAACACGTGACTGATCATGCACTGATCACGTGACTGTACATGCACTGATCACGTGGCTATCATGCACTGCTCATGTGGCTGATCATGCATGGTCACGCAGCTACCATGTACTGGTCACATGACTGATCATGCACTGATCACGTAATTGATCATGCACTGATCACCTGGCTTATCATGCATTCATCATGTGACTGATCATGTGCTGATCATGTTTGGTGTCACACACTGATCATGTGCATCTGGAGGCAATGAACAAAGAGCTGAGTAGGCAGGAATCAGTCAGCAGGCTATAATCATGGAACTCAGCTCTGAGAAATCATGCTGCTCAGCTGGCAATAATCAAGTAGATGAGCAGGCAGGAATTATGCAGCACAGGTGGCAATTGTCAAGGAGATGACAGGCAGGAATCGTACAGCTCAGCTGGCAATTGTCAAGCAGATGAGCAGACAGTAATCACGCAGCTCAGCAGGCCCTGAACACGTGACTGAGCATGCACTGTTCACGTCGCTGATCACACACCTATCACGTGAATGATCATGCACTGATCACGTGGCTCTGATGCACTGATCACGTGATTGCGCATGCACTGACCACGTAATTGTATGCACTGCTCACGTGGCTATCATGCACTGATGACGTGGCTGATCATGCACTGATCATGTGACTGATCATGCACTGATCACGTAGCTATCTTGCACTGATCACTTGGCTGATCATACACTCATCTCGGGACTGATCGTGCACTGATTATGGTGCTGTCATGCATTGACTACATGACTCCACATGCACTGATCACGTGGATGATCATGCACTGATCACGTGACTGACCATGCACTGATCACGTGACTGATTATGCACTTAACACGTGGCTGATCATGCACTGATCACGTGGCTATCATGCACTGATCACTTGGCTGATCATACACTCATCTCGGGACTGATCGTGCACTGATTATGGTGCTGTCATGCATTGACTACATGACTCCACATGCACTGATCACGTGGATGATCATGCACTGATCACGTGACTGACCATGCACTGATCACGTGACTGATTATGCACTTAACACGTGGCTGATCATGCACTGATCACGTGGCTATCATGCACTGCTCACGTGAATGATCATGCAATGATCACGTAGCTACCATGTACTGGTCACGTGACTGATCATGCACTGATCACGTAATTGATCATGCACTGGTCATGTGGCTGATCATGCACTGATCACGTGGCTGATCATACACTGATCACGTGACTGATCATGCACTGATGATGTGACTGATCATGCACTGATCACGTGGCTATCATGCACTGATCACTTGGCTGGTCATACTGATCACGTGCATCGTCATGCACTGATCACGTGGCTGATCATGCACTGATCACGTGACTGATCATGCACTGATCACGTGGCTATCATGCAGTGATCACGTGGCTATCATGCACAGATCACATGGCTGATCATGCAATGATCACGTAGCTACCATATACTGGTCACGTGACTGATCATGCACTGATCTCGTGGCTATCATGCACTGCTCACGTGGCTGATCATGCAATGATCACGTAGCTACCATGTACTGGTCACGTGAATGATCATGCACTGATCACGTAATTGATCATGCACTGGTCATGTGGCTGATCATGCACTGATCACGTGACTGATCATGCACTGATCACGTGACTGATCATGCACTGATCACGTGACTGATCATGCACTGATCACGTGGCTGATCATGCACTGATCATATAGCTACCATGTACCGGTCACGTGAATGATCATACACCCATCAGGTGACTGATCATGCACTGATCACGTGGCTATCATGCACTGACCACGAGACTGAAAATGCACTGATCACGTCTAATCATGCACTGATCATGACTGCCCATGCACTGATCACGTGGATGATCATACACTAATCATGTGACAGATCATGCACTGATCACGTGGCTGATCATGCACTGATACCGTGACTGAGCATGGACTGATCACATGACTATCATGAAGTGATCACGTGACTTAATGGCGCTGATCATGTGACTGATCATGCGCTGATCATGTTTGCTATCATACACTGATCATGTGCCCCTGGAGGCAATAGACAAAGAGCTGAGTAGGCACGAATCAAACAGTCAGCAGGCAATAATCATGGAATTCAGCTGTGAGGAATGATGCTGCTCAGCTGGCAATAATCTAGCAGCTGAGCAGGGAGGAATCGTGCAGCTCAGCTGGCAATTGTCAAGCAGATGAGCAGACAGTAATCACGCAGCTCAGCAGGCCCTGATCACGTGACTGAGCATGCACTGTTCACGTGGCTGATCATACACTTATCACGTGATTGATCATGCACTGATCACTTGGATATCATGCACTGATCACGTGGCTGATCATACACTGCTCACGTAACTGATCATGCACTGATCACGTGGCTATCATGCACTGATCAGGTGACTGACCATGCACTGATCACGTGACTGATCATGCACTGATGAGCTGGCAATCATGCACTGATTACTTGGCGGATCATACACTGATCACGTGACTGATAATGCACTGATCATCTGGCTATTGTGCCCTCATTACCTGGCTATCGTGCACTGATCACGTGGTTGATCATACACTGATCACGAGACTGATCTTGCACTGATCACGTCTATATCATGCACTGATCACCTGACTGCCCATGCACTGATCACCTGACTGCCCATGCACTGATCACGTGGCTGATCACACACGTATCACACGACTGATCATGAACTGATCACGTGGCTATCATGCACTGATCACGTGACTGATCATGCACTGTTTACGTGGCTATCATGCACTGACCACGAGACTGAAAATGCACTGATCACGTCTAATCATGCACTGATCACATGACTGCCCATGCACTGATCACGTGGATGATCATACACTAATCATGTGACAGATCATGCACTGATCACGTGGCTGATCATGCACTGATACCGTGACTGAGCATGGACTGATCACATGACTATCATGTAGTGATCACGTGACTTAATGGCGCTGATCATGTGACTGATCATGCGCTGATCATGTTTGCTATCATACACTGATCATGTGCCTCTGGAGGCAATAAACAAAGAGCTGAGTAGGCAGGAATCAAACAGTCAGCAGGCAATAATCATGGAACTCAGCTGTGAGGAATCATGCTGCTCAGATGGCAATAATCAAGCAGCTGAGCAGGCAGGAATCACGCAGCTCAGCTGGCAATTGTCAAGCAGATGAGCAGACAGGAATCACGCAGCTCAGCAGGCCCTGATCACGTGACTGAGCATGCACTGTTCACGTGGCTGATCATACACTGATCACGTGATTGATCATGCACTGATCACTTGGATATCATGCACTGATCACGTGGCTGATCATACACTGTTCACGTGTCTGACCATGCACTGATCACGTGGCTGATCATACACTGCTCACGTAACTGATCATGCAATGATCACGTGGCTATCATGCACTGACCACGTGACTGACCATGCATTGATCACGTGACTAATCATGCACTGATGAGCTGGCAATCATGCACTGATAACTTGGCTGATCATACACTGATCACGTGACTGATAATGCACTGATCATCTGGCTATCGTGCCCTCATTACCTGGCTATCGTGCACTGATCACGTGGTTGATCATACACTGATCACGAGACTGATCTTGCACTGATCACGTCTGTATCATGCAATGATCACCTGACTGCCCATGCACTGATCACGTGGATAAACATACACTGATCATGTCACAGATCATGCAGTGATCACGCGGCTATCATGCACTGCTCACGTGGCGGATCATGCAATGATCACGTAGCTACCATGTACTGGTCACGTGAGTGATCATGCACTGAGCACGTAATTGATCATGCACTGATCATGTGGCTGATCATGCACTGATCACGTGACTGATCATTCACTGATCACGTGGCTGATCATGCACTGATCACGTGGCTATCATGCACTGCTCACGTGGCTGATCATGCAATGATCACGTAGCTACCATGTACTGGTCACGTGAATGATCATGCACTGATCACGTAATTGATCATGCACTGGTCATGTGGCTGATCATGCACTGATCACGTGACTGATCATGCACTGATCACGTGGCTGATCATGCACTGATCACGTGGCTGATCATGCACTGATCATATAGCTACCATGTACCGGTCACGTGAATGATCATACACCCATCAGGTGACTGATCATGCACTGATCACGTGGCTATCATGCACTGACCACGAGACTGAAAATGCACTGATCACGTCTAATCATGCACTGATCATGACTGCCCAAGCACTGATCACGTGGTTGATCATACACTAATCATATGACAGATCATGCACTGATCACGTGGCTGATCATGCACTGATCACGTGGGTATCATGCACTGATCACGTGGCTGATCATGCAATGATCACGTAGCTACCATATACTGGTCACGTGACTGATCATGCACTGATCACGTAATTGATCATGCACTGATCACGTGGCTGATCATGCACTGAACACGTGACTGATCATGCACTGATCACGTGACTGTACATGCACTGATCACGTGGCTATCATGCACTGCTCATGTGGCTGATCATGCATGGTCACGCAGCTACCATGTACTGGTCACATGACTGATCATGCACTGATCACGTAATTGATCATGCACTGATCACCTGGCTTATCATGCATTCATCATGTGACTGATCATGTGCTGATCATGTTTGGTGTCACACACTGATCATGTGCATCTGGAGGCAATGAACAAAGAGCTGAGTAGGCAGGAATCAGTCAGCAGGCTATAATCATGGAACTCAGCTCTGAGAAATCATGCTGCTCAGCTGGCAATAATCAAGTAGATGAGCAGGCAGGAATTATGCAGCACAGGTGGCAATTGTCAAGGAGATGACAGGCAGAATCGTACAGCTCAGCTGGCAATTGTCAAGCAGATGAGCAGACAGTAATCACACAGCTCAGCAGGCCCTGAACACGTGACTGAGCATGCACTGTTCACGTCGCTGATCACACACCTATCACGTGAATGATCATGCACTGATCACGTGGCTCTGATGCCACTGATCACGTGATTGCGCATGCACTGACCACGTAATTGTATGCACTGCTCACGTGGCTATCATGCACTGATGACGTGGCTGATCATGCACTGATCATGTGACTGATCATGCACTGATCACGTAGCTATCTTGCACTGATCACTTGGCTGATCATACACTCATCTCGGGACTGATCGTGCACTGATTATGGTGCTGTCATGCATTGACTACATGACTCCACATGCACTGATCACGTGGATGATCATGCACTGATCACGTGACTGACCATGCACTGATCACGTGACTGATTATGCACTTAACACGTGGCTGATCATGCACTGATCACGTGGCTATCATGCACTGATCACTTGGCTGATCATACACTCATCTCGGGACTGATCGTGCACTGATTATGGTGCTGTCATGCATTGACTACATGACTCCACATGCACTGATCACGTGGATGATCATGCACTGATCACGTGACTGACCATGCACTGATCACGTGACTGATTATGCACTTAACACGTGGCTGATCATGCACTGATCACGTGGCTATCATGCACTGCTCACGTGAATGATCATGCAATGATCACGTAGCTACCATGTACTGGTCACGTGACTGATCATGCACTGATCACGTAATTGATCATGCACTGGTCATGTGGCTGATCATGCACTGATCACGTGGCTGATCATACACTGATCACGTGACTGATCATGCACTGATGATGTGACTGATCATGCACTGATCACGTGGCTATCATGCACTGATCACTTGGCTGGTCATACTGATCACGTGCATCGTCATGCACTGATCACGTGGCTGATCATGCACTGATCACATGACTGATCATGCACTGATCACGTGGCTATCATGCAGTGATCACGTGGCTATCATGCACAGATCACATGGCTGATCATGCAATGATCACGTAGCTACCATATACTGGTCACGTGACTGATCATGCACTGATCTCGTGGCTATCATGCACTGCTCACGTGGCTGATCATGCAATGATCACGTAGCTACCATGTACTGGTCACGTGAATGATCATGCACTGATCACGTAATTGATCATGCACTGGTCATGTGGCTGATCATGCACTGATCACGTGACTGATCATGCACTGATCACGTGACTGATCATGCACTGATCACGTGACTGATCATGCACTGATCACGTGGCTGATCATGCACTGATCATATAGCTACCATGTACCGGTCACGTGAATGATCATACACCCATCAGGTGACTGATCATGCACTGATCACGTGGCTATCATGCACTGACCACGAGACTGAAAATGCACTGATCACGTCTAATCATGCACTGATCATGACTGCCCATGCACTGATCACGTGGATGATCATACACTAATCATGTGACAGATCATGCACTGATCACGTGGCTGATCATGCACTGATACCGTGACTGAGCATGGACTGATCACATGACTATCATGAAGTGATCACGTGACTTAATGGCGCTGATCATGTGACTGATCATGCGCTGATCATGTTTGCTATCATACACTGATCATGTGCCCCTGGAGGCAATAAACAAAGAGCTGAGTAGGCACGAATCAAACAGTCAGCAGGCAATAATCATGGAATTCAGCTGTGAGGAATGATGCTGCTCAGCTGGCAATAATCTAGCAGCTGAGCAGGGAGGAATCGTGCAGCTCAGGCTGGCAATTGTCAAGCAGATGAGCAGACAGTAAATCACGCAGCTCAGCAGGCCCTGATCACGTGACTGAGCATGCACTGTTCACGTGGCTGATCATACACTTATCACGTGATTGATCATGCACTGATCACTTGGATATCATGCACTGATCACGTGGCTGATCATACACTGCTCACGTAACTGATCATGCACTGATCACGTGGCTATCATGCACTGATCAGGTGACTGACCATGCACTGATCACGTGACTGATCATGCACTGATGAGCTGGCAATCATGCACTGATTACTTGGCGGATCATACACTGATCACGTGACTGATAATGCACTGATCATCTGGCTATTGTGCCCCTCATTACTGGCTATTCGTGCACTGATCACGTGGTTGATCATACACCTGATCACGAGACTGATCTTGCACTGATCCACGTCTATATCATGCACTGATCACCTGACTGCCCATGCACTGATCACCTGACTTGCCATGCACTGATCACGTGGCTGATCACACACGTATCACACGACTGATCATGAACTGATTCACGTGGCTATCATGCACTGATCACGTGGCTGATCGTGCAATGATCACGTAGTTACCATGTTCTGGTCACGGGACTGATCATGCACTGATGACGTAATTGATCATGCACTGATCATGTGGCTGATCATGCACTGATCACGTGGCTATAATGCACTGATCACTTGGCTGGTCATGCAATGATCACGCAGCTACCATGTACTGGTCACGTGACTGATCATGCACTGATCACGTAATTGATCATGAACTGATCACGTGGCTGATCATGCACTGAACACGTGAATAATCATGCACTGATCACGTGGCTGATCATGCACTGATCACGTGGCTATCATGCACTCCTAACTTGGCTGATCATGCAATGATCACGCAGCCACCATGTACTGGTCACGTGACTGATCATGCACGGATGACGTAATTGATCATGCACTGATCACGTGACTGATCATGGCACTGATCACGTGGCTATCATGCACTGATCACTTGGCTGGTCATCACTGATCACGCAGCTACCATGTACTGGTCACGTGACTGATCATGCACTGATGACGTAATTGATCTTGCACTGATCATGTGGCTGATCATGCACTGATCACGTGGACTGATCATGCACTGAACACGTGAATAATCATGCCACTGATCACGTGACTGATCATGCACTGTTTACCGTGGCTATCATGCACTGACCACGAGACTGAAATGCACTGATCACGTCTAAATCATGGCACTGATCACATGACTGCCCATGCACTGATTCACGTGGATGATCATACACTAATCATGTGACAGATCATGCACTGATCACGTGGCCTGATCATGCACTGATACCGTGACTGAGCATGGACTGATCACATGACTATCATTGTAGTGATCACGTGACTTATGGCGCTGATCATGTGACTGATCATGCGCTGATCATGTTTGCTATCATCATACACTGATCATGTTGCCTCTGGAGGCAATAAACAAAGAGCTGAGTAGGCAGGAATCAAACAGTCAGCAGGCAATAATCATGGAACTCAGCTGTGAGGAATTCATGCTGCTCAGCTGGCAATAATCAAGCAGCTGAGCAGGCAGGAATCACGCAGCTCAGCTGGCAATTGTCAAGCGATGAGCAGACAGGAATCACGCAGCTCAGCAAGGCCCTGATCACGTGACTGAGCATGCACTGTTCACGTGGCTGATCATACACTGATCACGTGATTGATCATGCACTGATCACTTGGATATCATGCACTGATCACGTGGCTGATCATACACTGTTCACGTGTCTGACCATGCACTGATCACGTGGCTGATCATACACTGCTCACGTAACTTGATCATGCATATGATCACGTGGCATCATGCACTACCACGTGACTGACCATGCATTGATCACGTGACTAATCATGCACTGATGAGCTGGCAATCATGCACTGATAACTTGGCTGATCATACACTGATCACGTGACTGATAATGCACTGATCATCTGGCTATCGTGCCCTCATTACCTGGCTATCGTGCACTGATCACGTGGTTGATCATACACTGATCACGAGACTGATCTTGCACTGATCACGTCTGTATCATGCAATTGATCACCTGACTGCCCATGCACTGATCACGTGGATAAACATACACTGATCATGTCACAGATCATGCAGTGATCACGCGGCTATCATGCACTGCTCACGTGGCGGATACATGCGAATGATCACGTAGCTACCATGTACTGGTCACGTGAGTGATCATGCACTGAGCACGTAATGATCATGCCACTGATCATGTGGCTGATCATGCACTGATCACGTGACTGATCATTCATCTGATCACGTGGCTGATCATGCCACTGATCACGTGGCTATCATGCACTGCTCACGTGGCTGATCATGGCAATGATCACGTAGCTACCATGTACTGGGTCACGTGAACTGATCATGCACTGATCGCGTAATTGATCCATCACTGTCATGTGGCTGATCATGCACTGATCACGTGACTGATCATTGCACTGATCACGTGGCTGATCATGCACTGATCACGTGGCTGATCATGCACTGATCATATAGCTACCACTGTACCGGTCACGTGAATGATCATACACCCATCAGGTGACTGATCATGCACTGATCACTGTGGCTTTTCACTGCTCTGACCACGGACTGAAAATGCACTGGATCTACGTCTCAACTCATGCATCTGATCATGGACTGCCCCAAGACACTGATCGACCTTGGCTTGATAATACCACTAATCATGTGACAGATCATGCACTGATCACGTGGCTGTCATGCACTGATCACGTGGGTATCATTGCACTGATCACGTGGCTGATCATGCAATGATCAACGTAGCTACCCATATACTAGGTCACCAGTGGACTGATCATGCACTGGCACGTAATGATCATGCACTGATCACGTGGTCGGATTCATGCACTGAACACCGTGACTGATCATGCACTGATCACCGTGGGACTGTACATGCACTGATCACGTGGCTATCCAAGGCACTGCTCATGTGGACTGATCATGCATGGTCACGCAGCTACCATGTAACTGGGTCACTAGCACTGATCAGCACTCGATCACGATAATTGATCATGCACTGATCACCTGGCTTATCATGCATGTCATCATGTGACTGATCATGTGCTGATCATGTTTTGGTGTCCACACCACTGATATGTGCATCTGGAGGCAATGAACAAAGAGCTGAGTAGGCAGGAATCAGTCAGCAGGCTATAATCATGGAACTCAGCTCTGAGAAATCATGCTGCCTCAGCTGGCAATAATCAAGTAAGATGAGCAGGCAGGGAATTACGCAGCACAGGTGGCAAATTGTCAAGGAGATGACAGGCAGGAATCGTACAGCTCAGCTGGCAATTGTCAAGGCAGATGAGCAGACAGTAATCACGCCAGCGTCAGCAGGCCCTGAACACGTGGACTGAGCAATGCATGTTCACGTCGCTGATCACACACCTATACACGAAGAATGATCATGCACTGATCACGTGGCTCTGATGCACTGATCACGTGTTGCCGCATGCCACTGACCACGTAATTGTATGCACTGCTCACGTGGCTATCATGCTACTGATGGACGGTGGCTGATCATGCCACTGATCATGTGACTGATGCATGCGACTGATCACGTGAGCCTATCTTGCAACTGATCACATTGGACTGTGATCATACACTCATTCGGGACTGATCAGTGCACTGATTATGGTGCATGGTCATGCATGGACTACATGACTCCACATGCCACTGATCACGTGGGAATGATCATGCACTGATCAGCGGTGGACTGAACCATGCCACTGGATCACGTGACTGATTATGCACTTAACCACGTGGATGATCATGCACTGATCACGTAGGCTCCTCATGACACTGATTCCACTTGGCTGATCATTACACAATCATCTCGGGAGCTGATCGCTGCACTGATTATGGTGCTGTCATGCATTGACTACATGACCTCCAAACATGGCATCTGATCACTAGTGGATGCATCATGCAGCTGATCACTGTGAACTGGACCATGCCACTGATCACGGTGACTGATTATGCACTTAACACGTGGCCGATCATGGCACTGCATCACGTGGCTATCATGCCACTGCTCACTGTTGGAATGATTTCATGCCAATGATCACGTAGCTACCATGTACTGGTCACGTGACTGATCATGCACTGATCACGTAATTGATCATGCACTGGTCATGTGGCTGATCATGCACTGATCACGTGGCTGATCATACACTGATCACGTGACTGATCATGCACTGATGATGTGACTGATCATGCACTGATCACGTGGCTATCATGCACTGATCACTTGGCTGGTCATACTGATCACGTGCATCGGTCATGCACTGATCACGTGGCTGATCATGCACTGATCACGTGACTGATCATGCACTGATCACGTGGGCTATCATGCAGTGATCACGTGGTATCATGCACAGATCACACTGGCTGATCATGCAATGATCACGTAGCTACCATATACTGGTCACGTGACTGATCATGCACTGATCTCGTGGCTATCATGCACTGCTCACGTGCTGATCATGCAATGATCACGTAGCTACCATGTACTGGTCACGGAATGATCATGCACTGATCACAGTAATGATCATGCACTGGTCATGTGGCTGATCATGCACTGATCACGTGACTGATCATGCACTGATCACGTGACTGATCATGCACTGATCAACGTGACTGATCATGCACTGATCACGTGCTGATCATGCACTGATCATATAGCTACCATGTACCGGTCACGTGAATGATCATACACCCATCAGGTGACTGATCATGCACTGATCACGTGGCTATCATTGCACTGACCACGAGAACTGAAAATGCACTGATCACGTTCTAATCATTGCACTGATCATGATGCCATGCACTGATCACGTGGGATGATCATACACTAATCATGTGACAGATCATGCACTGATCACGTGGGCTGATCATGCACTGATACCGTGACTGAGCATGGACTGATCACATGACTATTCATGAAGTGATCACGTGATTAAATGGCGCTGATCATTGTGACTGATCATGCGCTGATCATGTTTGCTATCATACACTGATCATGTGCCTCTGGAGGCAATAAACAAAGAAGCTGAGTAGGCACGAATCAAACAGTTCAGCAGGCAATAATCAATGGAATCAGCTGTGAGGAATGCATGTGCTCAGCTGGCAATAATCTAGCAGCTGAGCAGGAGGAATCGTGCAGCTCAGCTGGGCAATTGTCAAGCAGATGAGCAGACAGTAAGTCACGCAGCTCAGCAGGCCCTGATCACGTGACTGAGCATGCATGTTCACGTGGCTGATCATACACCTTATCACGTGATTGATCATGGCACTGATCAACTTGGATATCAGTGCATCTGATCAACGTGGGGCTGATCATACACTGCCTCAGTAACTGATCATGCACTGATCACGGTGGCTATCATGCACTGATCAGGTGACTGACCATGCACTGATCACTGACTGATCATGCACTGATGAGCTGGCAATCATGCACTGATTACTTGGCGGATCATACACTGATCACGTGACTGATAATGCACTGATCATCTGCTATTGTGCCCTCATTACCTGGCTATCGTGCACTGATCACGTGGTTTGATCATACACTGATCACGAGATGATTATGCACTGATCACGTCTATATCATGCACTGATCACCTGACTGCCCATGCACTGATCACCTGACTGCCCATGCACTGATCACGTGGCTGATCACCACACTATCACACGACTGATCATAACTGATCACGTGCTATCATGCACTGATCACGTGGCTGATCATTGCAATGATCACGTAGTACCATGTTTCTGGTCACGGGACTGATCATGCACTGATGACGTAATTGGATCATGCACTGATCATGTGGCTGATCATGCACTGATCACGTGGCTATAATGCACTGATCAACTTGCTGGTCATGCAATGATCACGCAGCTACATGTACTGGACGTGACCTGATCATGCACTGATCACGTAATTGATCATGAACTGATCACGTGGCTGATCGATGCACTGAACACGTGAATAATCATGCATGTCACGTGGCTGATCATGCACTGATCACGTGGCTATCATGCACTCCTAACTTGGCTGATCATGCAATGATCACGCAGCCACCATGTACTGGTCACAGTGACTGATCATGCATGGATGACGTAATTGATCATGCACTGATCACGTCGGGACTGATCATCACTGATCACGTGGCTATCATGGCAGCTGATCACTTGCTGTCATTACACTGATCACGCAGCTACCATGTACTGGTCACGTGACTGAATCATGAACGTGATGAGTAAATTATCTGCACTGTATGTGGCTGATCATTGCATGATACGTTGACTGTATCATTTGCATGAACACGTGAATTAATCATGCCATGATCACGTGACTGATCATGCTACTGGTTTACGTGGCTATCATCACTGACCACGAGCATGAAAAAATGCACTGATCACGTCTATATCATGCACTGATCACATGACTGCCCATGCACTGATCACGTGGATGATCATACACTAATCAAGTGACAGATCATGCACACTGATGCACGTGGGCTGATCATGCACTCGATACCGTGACTGAGCATGGACTGATCACATGACTATCATGTAGTGATCACGTGACTTAATGGCGCTGATCATGTGACTGATCATGGCGCTGATCATGTGTTGCTTCATACACTTATCATGTGCCTCTGGAGGCAATAAACAAAGAGCTGAGTAGGCACGAATCAAACAGTCAGCAGGCAATAATCATGAACTCAGCTGTGAGGATCATGCTGCTCAGCTGGCAATTAATCAAGCAGCTGAGCAGGCGAGGAATCACGCAGCTCAGCTGGCAGATTAGTCAAGCCCAGACTGAGCAGACAGGAATGGGTCACGCAGCTCAGCCAGGCCCTTGACCACGTGACTGAGCATGCACTGTTCACGTTGGTGAATCATACACTGATCACGGGGACTTGATTCATGCGACTGATCACTTGGATATTCATTGCCACTGATCACGTGGCTGATGCATACACTGTTCACGGTGTCTGGAACCATGCACTGATTCACGTGGCTGAATCATACCACTGCCTCACGGTAACCTGATCATGCAATGATCACGTCGGGCTGATATCATGCAGCTGGACCACCGGTGGATCTGACCATGCAGTTGATCACGTGACTAATCATGCACTGATTGAGCTGGCAATCATGCACTATAACTTGGCTGATCATACACTGATCACTTGGACTGATAATGACTTGATCATCCTGGCTATCGTGCCCCTCATTACCTGGCTATCGTGGGCCACTGATCACGTGGGTTGATTCATACACTGATCACGAGACTGAGTCTTGCACTGCATTCACGTCTTATCATGCAATGATCACCTGATCTCCCAATGCACTGATCACGTGGATAAACATTTACCACTGATCATGTCAAACAGATCATTGCAGTGATCACGGGCTATCATGCACTGCTCACGTGGCGATCATGCATGAGTCAGTAGCGACCATGTACTGGTCACGTGAGTGATCATCGCACTGAGCACTAATTGATCATGCACTGATCATGTGGACTCGATATGCACTGATCCGTGACTGATATCACTGAATCACTGTGCTGAATATGCACTGATCACGTGGCTATGATGCACGGCTCACGTGGACTGATCACTGCAAGGATCACGTAGCTACCTGTCTTCGGTCACGTGAATGATACTTCGGGCCACTGATCACGTGGAACTGATCATGCACTGGTCATGTGGTGATCATGCACTGATCACGTGACTGATCATGCCACTGATCACGTGGGCTGATCATGCACTGGATCACGTGGCTGATCATGCACTGATCATATAAGCTACCATGTACCGGTCACGTGGATATGATCATACCACCCATTCAGGTGACTGATCATGCCAACTGATCACGTGGCTATCACCTGCCACTGACCACGAGACTGAAAATGCACTGATCACGTCTAATCAGTGCACTGATCATGGACTGCCCAAGCACTGATCACGTGGTTGATCATACACTAATCATGTGGACAGATCATGCACTGAATCACGTGGTGATCATGCACTGATCACGTGAGGTATCATGCACTGATCACGTGGCTGATCATGCAATGATCACGTAGCTACCATATACTGGTCACGTGACTGATCATGCACTGATCACGTAATTGATCATGCACTGATCACGTGGCTGATCATGCACTGAACACGTGACTGATCATGCACTGATCACGTGACTGTACATGCACTGATCACGTGGCTATCATGCACTGCTCATTGTGGCTGATCATGCAATGTCACGCAGCTACCATGTACTGGTCACATGACTGATCATGCACTGATCACTAATTGATCATGCACTGATCACCTGGCTTATCATGCATTCATCATGTGACTGATCATGTGCTGATCATGTTTGGTGGTCACACACTGATCATGTGCCTCTGGGAGGCAATGAACAAAGAGCTGAGTAGGCAGGAATAGTCAGCAGGCTATAATCATGGAACTCAGCTCTGAGAAATCATGCTGCTCAGGCTGGCAATAATCAAGTAGATGAGGCTAGGCAGGAATTATGCAGCACAGGTGGCCAATTTGTCAAGGGAGATGACAGGCAGGAAATCCCGTACAGCTCAGCTGGCAATTGTCAAGCAGACTGAGCAGACAGTAATGCACGCAAGGCTCAGCGGGCCCTGAACACGTGACTGGTAGCAACTGCGACTGTTCACGTCGGCTGATCACACACCTATCACGTGGAATGATCATACACTGATCACGTGGCTCTGATGCACTGATCACGTGATTGCGGCATGCACTGACCACGTAATTGTATGCACTGCTCACGTGGCTATCATGCACTGATGACGTGGCTGATCATGCAACTGATCATGTGACTGATCATGCACTGAATCACGTAGCTATTCTTGCACTGATCACTTGGCTGATCATACACTCATCTCGGACCTGATCGTGCACTGATTATGGTGCTGTCATGCATTGACTACATGACCACATGCACTGATCACTGGATGATCATGCACTGATCACGTGACTGACCATGCACTATCACGTGCTGGGTACTTTAACACGTGGCTGATCATGCACTGATCACGTGGCTATCATGCACTGATCACTTGGCTGATCATAACACTCATCTCGGGGAAAAACTGATCGTGCACTGATTATGGTGGCTTGTCATGCATGACTACATGGAACTCCACATGCCACTGATCACTGGATGATCAATGCAACTGATCACGTGACTGACCATGCACTGATCACGTGACTGATTATGCACTTAACACGTGGCTGATCATGCACTGATCACGTGGCTATCATGCACTGCTCACGTGAATGATCATGCAATGATCACGTAGCTACCATGTACTGGTCACGTGACTGATCATGCACTGATTCCACGTAATTGATCATGCACTGGTCATGTGGCTGATCATGCACTGATCACGTGGCTGATCATACACTGATCACGTGACTGATCATGCACTGATGATGTGACTGATCATGCACTGATCACGTGGCTATCATGCACTGATCACTTGCTTGGTCATACTGATCAGGGCATCGTCATGCACTGATCACGTGGCTGATCATGCACTGATCACGTGACTGATCATGCACTGATCACGTGGGCTATCATGCAGTGATCACGTGCTATCATGCACAGATCACATGGCTGATCATGCAATGATCACGTAGCTACCATATACTGGTCACGTGACTGATCATGCACTGATCTCGTGGCTATCATGCCACTGCTCACGTGTGCTGAATCATGCAATGCATTCACGTAGCTACCATTTGTACTGGTCACGTGATGATCAATGCACTGATCAACGTAATTGATCATGCACTGGTCATGTGGCTGATACTGCACTTGATCACGTGACTGATCATGCACTGATCACGTGACTGATCATGCACTTGCATCAACGTGACTGATCATGCACTGATTCACAGTGGCTGATCATGCACTGATCATATAGCTACCATGTACCGCGTTCACGTGAATTGATCATACACCCATCAGGTGACTGATTTCATTGGCCAACTGATCACGTGGCTATCATGCACTGGACCCACGCAGACTGAAAATGCACTGATCACGTCTAATCATGCACTGATCCATGACTGCCCATGCACTGATTCACGTGGATGATCATACACTAATCATTGACAAGATCATGCACTGATCACGTGGCTGATCATGCACTGATACCGTGACTTGAGATGACTGATTTCACATGACTATCATTGAAGTGATCACGCTGACTTAATGGCGCTGATCATGTGGACTGATCATGCGCTGATCATGTTGCTATCATACACTGATCATGTGCCCCTGGAGGCAATAGACAAAGAGCTGAGTAGGCACGAATCAAACAGTCAGCAGGCAATAATCATGGAATTCAGCTGTGAGGAATTGATGCTGCTCAGCTTGGCAATAATCTAGCAAGCTGAGCAGGGAGGAATCGTGCACGCTCAGCTGGCAATTGTCAAGCAGCATGAGGCAGACAGTAATCACGCAGCTCAGCAGGCCCTGATCACGTGGACTGAGCATGCACTGTTCACGTGGCTGATCATACACTTATCACGTGATTGATCATGCACTGATCACTTGGATATCATGCACTGATCACGTGGCTGATCATACCACTGCTCACGTAACTGATCATGCACTGATCACGTGGCCTATCATGGCACTGATCACGTGACTGACCATGCACTGATCACGTGACTGATCAAGCACTGATGAGCTGGCAATCATGCACTGATTACTTGGCGGATCATACACTGATCACGTGACTGATAATGCACTGATCATCTGGCTTATTGTGCCCTCATTACCTGGCTATCGTGCACTGATCCACAGTGGTTGAATCATACACTGATCACGAGACTGATTCTTGGCAACTGATCACGTCTATATCATGCACTGATCACCTGACTGCCCATGCACTGATCACCTGACTTGCCCATTGCACTGATCACGTGGCTGATCACCACACGTATCACACGACTGATCATGAACTGATCACGTGGCTATCATGCACTGATCAACCGTGACTGATCATGCACTTGTTTACGTGGCTATCATGCACTGACCACGAGACTGAAAAATGCACTGATCACGTCTAATCATGCACTGATCACATGACTGCCCATGCACTGATCACAGTGGATGATCATACACTAATCATGTGACAGATCATGCACTGATAACGTGGCTGATCATGCACTGATACCGTGACTGAGCATGGACTGATCACATGACTATCATGTAGTGATCACGTGACTTAATGGCGCTGATCATGTGACTGATCATGCGCTGATCATGTTTGCTATCATACACTGATCATGTGCCTCTGGAGGCAATAAACAAAGAGCTGAGTAGGCAGGAATCAAACAGTCAGCAGGCAATAATCATGGAACTCAGCTGTGAGGAATCATGCTGCTCAGATGGCAATAATCAAGCAGCTGAGCAGGCAGGAATCACGCAGCTCAGCTGGCAATTGTCAAGCAGATGAGCAGACAGGAATCACGCAGCTCAGCAGGCCCTGATCACGTGACTGAGCATGCACTGTTCACGTGGCTGATCATACACTGATCACGTGATTGATCATGCACTGATCACTTGGATATCATGCACTGATCACGTGGCTGATCATACACTGTTCACGTGTCTGACCATGCACTGATCACGTGGCTGATCATACACTGCTCACGTAACTGATCATGCAATGATCACGTGGCTATCATGCACTGACCACGTGACTGACCATGCATTGATCACGTGACTAATCATGCACTGATGAGCTGGCAATCATGCACTGATAACTTGGCTGATCATACACTGATCACGTGACTGATAATGCACTGATCATCTGGCTATCGTGCCCTCATTACCTGGCTATCGTGCACTGATCACGTGGTTGATCATACACTGATCACGAGACTGATCTTGCACTGATCACGTCTGTATCATGCAATGATCACCTGACTGCCCATGCACTGATCACGTGGATAAACATACACTGATCATGTCACAGATCATGCAGTGATCACGCGGGCTATCATGCACTGCTCACGTGGCGGATCATGCAATGATCACGTAGCTACCATGTACTGGTCACGTGAGTGATCATGCACTGAGCACGTAATTGATCATGCACTGATCATGTGGCTGATCATGCACTGATCACGTGACTGATCATTCACTGATCACGTGGCTGATCATGCACTGATCACGTGGCTATCATGCACTGCTCACGTGGCTGATCATGCAATGATCACGTAGCTACCATGTACTGGTCACGTGAATGATCATGCACTGATCACGTAATTGATCATGCACTGGTCATGTGGCTGATCATGCACTGATCACGTGACTGATCATGCACTGATCACGTGGCTGATCATGCACTGATCACGTGGCTGATCATGCACTGATCATATAGCTACCATGTACCGGTCACGTGAATGATCATACACCCATCAGGTGACTGATCATGCACTGATCACGTGGCTATCATGCACTGACCACGAGACTGAAAATGCACTGATCACGTCTAATCATTGCACTGATCATGGACTGCCCAAGCACTGATCACGTGGTTGATCATACACTAATCATATGGACAGATCATGCACTGATCACGTGGCTGATCATGCACTGATCACGTGGGTATCATGCACTGATCACGTGGCTGATCATGCAATGATCACGTAGCTACCATATACTGGTCACGTGGACTGATCATGCACTGATTCACTGTATTGATCATGCAGCTGCATCACGTGGCTGCATCATGCACTGAACACGTGACTTGATCATGCACTGATCACGTGACTGTACATGCACTGATCACCGTGGCTATCATGCACTGCTCATGTGGCTGATCATGCATGGCTCACGCCAAGCTACCATGTACTGGGTCACATGACTGATCCATGCACTGATCCACGTAATTGATCAATGCACCTGATCACCTGGCTTATGCATGCATTCATCATGTGACTTGATCATGTGCTGATCATGATTTGGTGTCACACACTGATCATGCTGCATCTGGAGGCAATGAACAAAGAGCTGAGTAGGCAGGAATCAGTCAGCAGGCTATAATCATGGAATCTCAGCTCTGAGAAATCATGCTGCTCAGGCTGGCAGATAATCAAGTAGATGAGGCTAGGCAGGAATTATGCAGCACAGTGGCAATTTGTCAAGGGAGATGACAGGCAGGAATCGTACAGCTCAGCTGGCATTGTCAAGCAGATGAGCAGACAGTAATCACACAGCCTCAAGCAGGCCTGAACACGTGACTGAGCATGCACTGTTCACGTCGCTGATCACACACCTATCACGTGAATGATCATGCACTGATCACGTGGCTCTGATGCACTGATCACGTGATTGCCGCATGCACTGACCACGTAATTGTATGCACTGCTCACGTGGCTATCATGCACTGATGACGTGGCTGATCATGCACTGATCATGTGACTGATCATGCACTGATCACGTAGCTATCTTGCACTGATCACTTGGCTGATCATACACTCATCTCGGGACTGATCGTGCACTGATTATGGTGCTGTCATGCATTGACTACATGACTCCACATGCACTGATCACGTGGATGATCATGCACTGATCACGTGACTGACCATGCACTGATCACGTGACTGGATTAATGCACTTAACACGTGGCTGATCATGCCACTGATCACGTGGCTCTACCATAACACATGATCTACCTTGGCTGATCATAACACTCATCCTCGGGACTGATCGTGCACTGATTATGGTGGCTTGTCATGCCATGACTACATGAACTCCACATGGCCACTGATCACGTGGCATGATCAATGCACTGATCACGTGACTGACCATGCACTGATCACGTGAACTGATTATGCACTTAACACGTGGGCTGATCATGCACTTGATGCACGTGGCTATCATGCACTGCTCCACGTGAATGATCATGCAATGATCACGTAGCTACCATGTACTGGTCACGTGACTGATCATGCACTGATCACGTAATTGATCATGCACTGGTCATGTGGCTGATCATTGCACTGATCACGTGGCTGATCATACACTGATCACGTGACTGATCATGCACTGATGATGTGACTGATCATGCACTGATCACGTGGCTATCATGCACTGATCACTTGGCTGGTCATACTGATCACGTGCATCGTCATGCACTGATCACGTGGCTGATCATGCACTGATCACATGACTGATCATGCACTGATCACGTGGCTATCATGCAGTGATCACGTGGCTACATGCACAGATCACATGGCTGATCATGCAATGATCACGTAGCTACCATATACTGGTCACGTGACTGATCATGCACTGATCTCGTGGCTATCATTGCACTGCTCACGTGCTGATCATGCAATGATCACGTAGCTACCATGTACTGGTCACGTGAATGATCATGCACTGATCACGTAATTGATCATGCACTGGTCATGTGGCTGATCATGCACTGATCACGTGACTGATCATGCACTGATCACGTGACTGATCATGCACTGATCACGTGACTGATCATGCACTGATCACGTGGCTGATCATGCACTGATCATATAGCTACCATGTACCGGTCACGTGAATGATCATACACCCATCAGGTGACTGATCATGCACTGATCACGTGGCTATCATGCACTGACCACGAGACTGAAAATGCACTGATCACGTCTAATCATGCACTGATCATGACTGCCCATGCACTGATCACGTGGATGATCATACACTAATCATGTGACAGATCATGCACTGATCACGTGGCTGATCATGCACTGATACCGTGACTGAGCATGGACTGATCACATGACTATCATGAAGTGATCACGTGACTTAATGGCGCTGATCATGTGACTGATCATGCGCTGATCATGTTTGCTATCATACACTGATCATGTGCCCTGGAGGCAATAAACAAGAGCTGAGTAGGCACGAATCAAACAGTCAGCAGGCAATAATCATGGAATTCAGCTGTGAGGAATGATGCTGCTCAGCTGGCAATAATCTAGCAGCTGAGCAGGGAGGAATCGTGCAGCTCAGCTGCAATTGTCAAGGCAGATGAGCAGACAGTAATCACGCAGCTCAGCAGGCCCTGATCACGTGACTGAGCATGCACTGTTCACGTGGCTGATCATACACTTATCACGTGATTGATCATGCACTGATCACTTGGATATCATGCACTGATCACGTGGCTGATCATACACTGCCTCACGTAACTGATCATGCACTGATCACGTGGCTATCATGCACTGATCAGGTGACTGACCATGCACTGATCACGTGACTGATCATGCACTGATGAGCTGGCAATCATGCACTGATTACTTGGCGGATCATACACTGATCACGTGACTGATAATGCACTGATCATCTGGCTATTGTGCCCTCATTAACCTGGCTATCGTGCACTGATCACGTGGTTGATCATACACTGATCACGAGACTGATCTTGCACTGATCACGTCTATATCATGCACTGATCACCTGACTGCCCATGCACTGATCACCTGACTGCCCATGCACTGATCACGTGGCTGATCACACACGTATCAACACGACTGATCATGAACTGATCACGTGGCTATCATGCACTGATCACGTGGCTGATCGTGCAATGATCACGTAGCTACCATGTTCTGGTCACGGGACTGATCATGCACTGATGACGTAATTGATCATGCACTGATCATGTGGCTGATCATGCACTGATCACGTGGCTATAATGCACTGATCACTTGGCTGGTCATGCAATGATCACGCAGCTACCATGTACTGGTCACGTGACTGATCATGCACTGATCACGTAATTGATCATGAACTGATCACGTGGCTGATCATGCACTGAACACGTGAATAATCATGCACTGATCACGTGGCTGATCATGCACTGATCACGTGGCTATCATGCACTCCTAACTTGGCTGATCATGCAATGATCACGCAGCCACCATGTACTGGTCACGTGACTGATCATGCACGGATGACGTAATTGATCATGCACTGATCACGTGACTGATCATGCACTGATCACGTGGCTATCATGCACTGATCACTTGGCTGGTCATACACTGATCACGCAGCTACCATGTACTGGTCACGTGACTGATCATGCACTGATGACGTAATTGATCTTGCACTGATCATGTGGCTGATCATGCACTGATCACGTGACTGATCATGCACTGAACACGTGAATAATCATGCACTGATCACGTGACTGATCATGCACTGTTTACGTGGCTATCATGCACTGACCACGAGACTGAAATGCACTGATCACGTCTAATCATGCACTGATCACATGACTGCCCATGCACTGATCACGTGGATGATCATACACTAATCATGTGACAGATCATGCACTGATCACGTGGCTGATCATGCACTGATACCGTGACTGAGCATGGACTGATCACATGACTATCATGTAGTGATCACGTGACTTAATGGCGCTGATCATGTGACTGATCATGCGCTGATCATGTTTGCTATCATACACTGATCATGTGCCTCTGGAGGCAATAAACAAAGAGCTGAGTAGGCAGGAATCAAACAGTCAGCAGGCAATAATCATGGAACTCAGCTGTGAGGAATCATGCTGCTCAGCTGGCAATAATCAAGCAGCTGAGAAGGCAGGAATCACGCAGCTCAGCTGGCAATTGTCAAGCAGATGAGCAGACAGGAATCACGCAGCTCAGCAGGCCCTGATCACGTGACTGAGCATGCACTGTTCACGTGGCTGATCATACACTGATCACGTGATTGATCATGCACTGATCACTTGGATATCATGCACTGATCACGTGGCTGATCATACACTGTTCACGTGTCTGACCATGCACTGATCACGTGGCTGATCATACACTGCTCACGTAACTGATCATGCAATGATCACGTGGCTATCATGCACTGACCACGTGACTGACCATGCATTGATCACGTGACTAATCATGCACTGATGAGCTGGCAATCATGCACTGATAACTTGGCTGATCATACACTGATCACGTGACTGATAATGCACTGATCATCTGGCTATCGTGCCCTCATTACCTGGCTATCGTGCACTGATCACGTGGTTGATCATACACTGATCACGAGACTGATCTTGCACTGATCACGTCTGTATCATGCAATGATCACCTGACTGCCCATGCACTGATCACGTGGATAAACATACACTGATCATGTCACAGATCATGCAGTGATCACGCGGCTATCATGCACTGCTCACGTGGCGGATCATGCAATGATCACGTAGCTACCATGTACTGGTCACGTGAGTGATCATGCACTGAGCACGTAATTGATCATGCACTGATCATGTGGCTGATCATGCACTGATCACGTGACTGATCATTCACTGATCACGTGGCTGATCATGCACTGATCACGTGGCTATCATGCACTGCTCACGTGGCTGATCATGCAATGATCACGTAGCTACCATGTACTGGTCACGTGAATGATCATGCACTGATCACGTAATTGATCATGCACTGGTCATGTGGCTGATCATGCACTGATCACGTGACTGATCATGCACTGATTCACGTGGCTGATCATGCACTGATCACGTGGCTGATCATGCACTGATCATATAGCTACCATGTACCGGTCACGTGAATGATCATACACCCATCAGGTGACTGATCATGCACTGATCACGTGGCTATCATGCACTGACCACGAGACTGAAAATGCACTGATCACGTCTAATCATGCACTGATCATGACTGCCCAAGCACTGATCACGTGGTTGATCATAACACTAATCATGTGACAGATCATGCACTGATCACGTGGCTGATCATGCACTGATCACGTGGGTATCATGCACTGATCACGTGGCTGATCATGCAATGATCACGTAGCTACCATATACTGGTCACGTGACTGATCATGCACTGATCACGTAATTGATCATGCACTGATCACGTGGCTGATCATGCACTGAACACGTGACTGATCATGCACTGATCACGTGACTGTACATGCACTGATCACGTGGCTATCATGCACTGCTCATGTGGCTGATCATGCATGGTCACGCAGCTACCATGTACTGGTCACATGACTGATCATGCACTGATCACGTAATTGATCATGCACTGATCACCTGGCTTATCATGCATTCATCATGTGACTGATCATGTGCTGATCATGTTTGGTGTCACACACTGATCATGTGCATCTGGAGGCAATGAACAAAGAGCTGAGTAGGCAGGAATCAGTCAGCAGGCTATAATCATGGAACTCAGCTCTGAGAAATCATGCTGCTCAGCTGGCAATAATCAAGTAGATGAGCAGGCAGGAATTATGCAGCACAGGTGGCAATTGTCAAGGAGATGACAGGCAGGAATCGTACAGCTCAGCTGGCAATTGTCAAGCAGATGAGCAGACAGTAATCACGCAGCTCAGCAGGCCCTGAACACGTGACTGAGCATGCACTGTTCACGTCGCTGATCACACACCTATCACGTGAATGATCATGCACTGATCACGTGGCTCTGATGCACTGATCACGTGATTGCGCATGCACTGACCACGTAATTGTATGCACTGCTCACGTGGCTATCATGCACTGATGACGTGGCTGATCATGCACTGATCATGTGACTGATCATGCACTGATCACGTAGCTATCTTGCACTGATCACTTGGCTGATCATACACTCATCTCGGGACTGATCGTGCACTGATTATGGTGCTGTCATGCATTGACTACATGACTCCACATGCACTGATCACGTGGATGATCATGCACTGATCACGTGACTGACCATGCACTGATCACGTGACTGATTATGCACTTAACACGTGGCTGATCATGCACTGATCACGTGGCTATCATGCACTGATCACTTGGCTGATCATACACTCATCTCGGGACTGATCGTGCACTGATTATGGTGCTGTCATGCATTGACTACATGACTCCACATGCACTGATCACGTGGATGATCATGCACTGATCACGTGACTGACCATGCACTGATCACGTGACTGATTATGCACTTAACACGTGGCTGATCATGCACTGATCACGTGGCTATCATGCACTGCTCACGTGAATGATCATGCAATGATCACGTAGCTACCATGTACTGGTCACGTGACTGATCATGCACTGATCACGTAATTGATCATGCACTGGTCATGTGGCTGATCATGCACTGATCACGTGGCTGATCATACACTGATCACGTGACTGATCATGCACTGATGATGTGACTGATCATGCACTGATCACGTGGCTATCATGCACTGATCACTTGGCTGGTCATACTGATCACGTGCATCGTCATGCACTGATCACGTGGCTGATCATGCACTGATCACGTGACTGATCATGCACTGATCACGTGGCTATCATGCAGTGATCACGTGGCTATCATGCACAGATCACATGGCTGATCATGCAATGATCACGTAGCTACCATATACTGGTCACGTGACTGATCATGCACTGATCTCGTGGCTATCATGCACTGCTCACGTGGCTGATCATGCAATGATCACGTAGCTACCATGTACTGGTCACGTGAATGATCATGCACTGATCACGTAATTGATCATGCACTGGTCATGTGGCTGATCATGCACTGATCACGTGACTGATCATGCACTGATCACGTGACTGATCATGCACTGATCACGTGACTGATCATGCACTGATCACGTGGCTGATCATGCACTGATCATATAGCTACCATGTACCGGTCACGTGAATGATCATACACCCATCAGGTGACTGATCATGCACTGATCACGTGGCTATCATGCACTGACCACGAGACTGAAAATGCACTGATCACGTCTAATCATGCACTGATCATGACTGCCCATGCACTGATCACGTGGATGATCATACACTAATCATGTGACAGATCATGCACTGATCACGTGGCTGATCATGCACTGATACCGTGACTGAGCATGGACTGATCACATGACTATCATGAAGTGATCACGTGACTTAATGGCGCTGATCATGTGACTGATCATGCGCTGATCATGTTTGCTATCATACACTGATCATGTGCCCCTGGAGGCAATAGACAAAGAGCTGAGTAGGGCACGAATCAAACAGTCAGCAGGCAATAATCATGGAATTCAGCTGTGAGGAATGATGCTGCTCAGCTGGCAATAATCTAGCAGCTGAGCAGGGAGGAATCGTGCAGCTCAGCTGGCAATTGTCAAGCAGATGAGCAGACAGTAATCACGCAGCTCAGCAGGCCCTGATCACGTGACTGAGCATGCACTGTTCACGTGGCTGATCATACACTTATCACGTGATTGATCATGCACTGATCACTTGGATATCATGCACTGATCACGTGGCTGATCATACACTGCTCACGTAACTGATCATGCACTGATCACGTGGCTATCATGCACTGATCAGGTGACTGACCATGCACTGATCACGTGACTGATCATGCACTGATGAGCTGGCAATCATGCACTGATTACTTGGCGGATCATACACTGATCACGTGACTGATAATGCACTGATCATCTGGCTATTGTGCCCTCATTACCTGGCTATCGTGCACTGATCACGTGGTTGATCATACACTGATCACGAGACTGATCTTGCACTGATCACGTCTATATCATGCACTGATCACCTGACTGCCCATGCACTGATCACCTGACTGCCCATGCACTGATCACGTGGCTGATCACACACGTATCACACGACTGATCATGAACTGATCACGTGGCTATCATGCACTGATCACGTGACTGATCATGCACTGTTTACGTGGCTATCATGCACTGACCACGAGACTGAAAATGCACTGATCACGTCTAATCATGCACTGATCACATGACTGCCCATGCACTGATCACGTGGATGATCATACACTAATCATGTGACAGATCATGCACTGATCACGTGGCTGATCATGCACTGATACCGTGACTGAGCATGGACTGATCACATGACTATCATGTAGTGATCACGTGACTTAATGGCGCTGATCATGTGACTGATCATGCGCTGATCATGTTTGCTATCATACACTGATCATGTGCCTCTGGAGGCAATAAACAAAGAGCTGAGTAGGCAGGAATCAAACAGTCAGCAGGCAATAATCATGGAACTCAGCTGTGAGGAATCATGCTGCTCAGATGGCAATAATCAAGCAGCTGAGCAGGCAGGAATCACGCAGCTCAGCTGGCAATTGTCAAGCAGATGAGCAGACAGGAATCACGCAGCTCAGCAGGCCCTGATCACGTGACTGAGCATGCACTGTTCACGTGGCTGATCATACACTGATCACGTGATTGATCATGCACTGATCACTTGGATATCATGCACTGATCACGTGGCTGATCATACACTGTTCACGTGTCTGACCATGCACTGATCACGTGGCTGATCATACACTGCTCACGTAACTGATCATGCAATGATCACGTGGCTATCATGCACTGACCACGTGACTGACCATGCATTGATCACGTGACTAATCATGCACTGATGAGCTGGCAATCATGCACTGATAACTTGGCTGATCATACACTGATCACGTGACTGATAATGCACTGATCATCTGGCTATCGTGCCCTCATTACCTGGCTATCGTGCACTGATCACGTGGTTGATCATACACTGATCACGAGACTGATCTTGCACTGATCACGTCTGTATCATGCAATGATCACCTGACTGCCCATGCACTGATCACGTGGATAAACATACACTGATCATGTCACAGATCATGCAGTGATCACGCGGCTATCATGCACTGCTCACGTGGCGGATCATGCAATGATCACGTAGCTACCATGTACTGGTCACGTGAGTGATCATGCACTGAGCACGTAATTGATCATGCACTGATCATGTGGCTGATCATGCACTGATCACGTGACTGATCATTCACTGATCACGTGGCTGATCATGCACTGATCACGTGGCTATCATGCACTGCTCACGTGGCTGATCATGCAATGATCACGTAGCTACCATGTACTGGTCACGTGAATGATCATGCACTGATCACGTAATTGATCATGCACTGGTCATGTGGCTGATCATGCACTGATCACGTGACTGATCATGCACTGATCACGTGGCTGATCATGCACTGATCACGTGGCTGATCATGCACTGATCATATAGCTACCATGTACCGGTCACGTGAATGATCATACACCCATCAGGTGACTGATCATGCACTGATCACGTGGCTATCATGCACTGACCACGAGACTGAAAATGCACTGATCACGTCTAATCATGCACTGATCATGACTGCCCAAGCACTGATCACGTGGTTGATCATACACTAATCATATGACAGATCATGCACTGATCACGTGGCTGATCATGCACTGATCACGTGGGTATCATGCACTGATCACGTGGCTGATCATGCAATGATCACGTAGCTACCATATACTGGTCACGTGACTGATCATGCACTGATCACGTAATTGATCATGCACTGATCACGTGGCTGATCATGCACTGAACACGTGACTGATCATGCACTGATCACGTGACTGTACATGCACTGATCACGTGGCTATCATGCACTGCTCATGTGGCTGATCATGCATGGTCACGCAGCTACCATGTACTGGTCACATGACTGATCATGCACTGATCACGTAATTGATCATGCACTGATCACCTGGCTTATCATGCATTCATCATGTGACTGATCATGTGCTGATCATGTTTGGTGTCACACACTGATCATGTGCATCTGGAGGCAATGAACAAAGAGCTGAGTAGGCAGGAATCAGTCAGCAGGCTATAATCATGGAACTCAGCTCTGAGAAATCATGCTGCTCAGCTGGCAATAATCAAGTAGATGAGCAGGCAGGAATTATGCAGCACAGGTGGCAATTGTCAAGGAGATGACAGGCAGGAATCGTACAGCTCAGCTGGCAATTGTCAAGCAGATGAGCAGACAGTAATCACACAGCTCAGCAGGCCCTGAACACGTGACTGAGCATGCACTGTTCACGTCGCTGATCACACACCTATCACGTGAATGATCATGCACTGATCACGTGGCTCTGATGCACTGATCACGTGATTGCGCATGCACTGACCACGTAATTGTATGCACTGCTCACGTGGCTATCATGCACTGATGACGTGGCTGATCATGCACTGATCATGTGACTGATCATGCACTGATCACGTAGCTATCTTGCACTGATCACTTGGCTGATCATACACTCATCTCGGGACTGATCGTGCACTGATTATGGTGCTGTCATGCATTGACTACATGACTCCACATGCACTGATCACGTGGATGATCATGCACTGATCACGTGACTGACCATGCACTGATCACGTGACTGATTATGCACTTAACACGTGGCTGATCATGCACTGATCACGTGGCTATCATGCACTGATCACTTGGCTGATCATACACTCATCTCGGGACTGATCGTGCACTGATTATGGTGCTGTCATGCATTGACTACATGACTCCACATGCACTGATCACGTGGATGATCATGCACTGATCACGTGACTGACCATGCACTGATCACGTGACTGATTATGCACTTAACACGTGGCTGATCATGCACTGATCACGTGGCTATCATGCACTGCTCACGTGAATGATCATGCAATGATCACGTAGCTACCATGTACTGGTCACGTGACTGATCATGCACTGATCACGTAATTGATCATGCACTGGTCATGTGGCTGATCATGCACTGATCACGTGGCTGATCATACACTGATCACGTGACTGATCATGCACTGATGATGTGACTGATCATGCACTGATCACGTGGCTATCATGCACTGATCACTTGGCTGGTCATACTGATCACGTGCATCGTCATGCACTGATCACGTGGCTGATCATGCACTGATCACATGACTGATCATGCACTGATCACGTGGCTATCATGCAGTGATCACGTGGCTATCATGCACAGATCACATGGCTGATCATGCAATGATCACGTAGCTACCATATACTGGTCACGTGACTGATCATGCACTGATCTCGTGGCTATCATGCACTGCTCACGTGGCTGATCATGCAATGATCACGTAGCTACCATGTACTGGTCACGTGAATGATCATGCACTGATCACGTAATTGATCATGCACTGGTCATGTGGCTGATCATGCACTGATCACGTGACTGATCATGCACTGATCACGTGACTGATCATGCACTGATCACGTGACTGATCATGCACTGATCACGTGGCTGATCATGCACTGATCATATAGCTACCATGTACCGGTCACGTGAATGATCATACACCCATCAGGTGACTGATCATGCACTGATCACGTGGCTATCATGCACTGACCACGAGACTGAAAATGCACTGATCACGTCTAATCATGCACTGATCATGACTGCCCATGCACTGATCACGTGGATGATCATACACTAATCATGTGACAGATCATGCACTGATCACGTGGCTGATCATGCACTGATACCGTGACTGAGCATGGACTGATCACATGACTATCATGAAGTGATCACGTGACTTAATGGCGCTGATCATGTGACTGATCATGCGCTGATCATGTTTGCTATCATACACTGATCATGTGCCCCTGGAGGCAATAAACAAAGAGCTGAGTAGGCACGAATCAAACAGTCAGCAGGCAATAATCATGGAATTCAGCTGTGAGGAATGATGCTGCTCAGCTGGCAATAATCTAGCAGCTGAGCAGGGAGGAATCGTGCAGCTCAGCTGGCAATTGTCAAGCAGATGAGCAGACAGTAATCACGCAGCTCAGCAGGCCCTGATCACGTGACTGAGCATGCACTGTTCACGTGGCTGATCATACACTTATCACGTGATTGATCATGCACTGATCACTTGGATATCATGCACTGATCACGTGGCTGATCATACACTGCTCACGTAACTGATCATGCACTGATCACGTGGCTATCATGCACTGATCAGGTGACTGACCATGCACTGATCACGTGACTGATCATGCACTGATGAGCTGGCAATCATGCACTGATTACTTGGCGGATCATACACTGATCACGTGACTGATAATGCACTGATCATCTGGCTATTGTGCCCTCATTACCTGGCTATCGTGCACTGATCACGTGGTTGATCATACACTGATCACGAGACTGATCTTGCACTGATCACGTCTATATCATGCACTGATCACCTGACTGCCCATGCACTGATCACCTGACTGCCCATGCACTGATCACGTGGCTGATCACACACGTATCACACGACTGATCATGAACTGATCACGTGGCTATCATGCACTGATCACGTGGCTGATCGTGCAATGATCACGTAGCTACCATGTTCTGGTCACGGGACTGATCATGCACTGATGACGTAATTGATCATGCACTGATCATGTGGCTGATCATGCACTGATCACGTGGCTATAATGCACTGATCACTTGGCTGGTCATGCAATGATCACGCAGCTACCATGTACTGGTCACGTGACTGATCATGCACTGATCACGTAATTGATCATGAACTGATCACGTGGCTGATCATGCACTGAACACGTGAATAATCATGCACTGATCACGTGGCTGATCATGCACTGATCACGTGGCTATCATGCACTCCTAACTTGGCTGATCATGCAATGATCACGCAGCCACCATGTACTGGTCACGTGACTGATCATGCACGGATGACGTAATTGATCATGCACTGATCACGTGACTGATCATGCACTGATCACGTGGCTATCATGCACTGATCACTTGGCTGGTCATACACTGATCACGCAGCTACCATGTACTGGTCACGTGACTGATCATGCACTGATGACGTAATTGATCTTGCACTGATCATGTGGCTGATCATGCACTGATCACGTGACTGATCATGCACTGAACACGTGAATAATCATGCACTGATCACGTGACTGATCATGCACTGTTTACGTGGCTATCATGCACTGACCACGAGACTGAAAATGCACTGATCACGTCTAATCATGCACTGATCACATGACTGCCCATGCACTGATCACGTGGATGATCATACACTAATCATGTGACAGATCATGCACTGATCACGTGGCTGATCATGCACTGATACCGTGACTGAGCATGGACTGATCACATGACTATCATGTAGTGATCACGTGACTTAATGGCGCTGATCATGTGACTGATCATGCGCTGATCATGTTTGCTATCATACACTGATCATGTGCCTCTGGAGGCAATAAACAAAGAGCTGAGTAGGCAGGAATCAAACAGTCAGCAGGCAATAATCATGGAACTCAGCTGTGAGGAATCATGCTGCTCAGCTGGCAATAATCAAGCAGCTGAGAAGGCAGGAATCACGCAGCTCAGCTGGCAATTGTCAAGCAGATGAGCAGACAGGAATCACGCAGCTCAGCAGGCCCTGATCACGTGACTGAGCATGCACTGTTCACGTGGCTGATCATACACTGATCACGTGATTGATCATGCACTGATCACTTGGATATCATGCACTGATCACGTGGCTGATCATACACTGTTCACGTGTCTGACCATGCACTGATCACGTGGCTGATCATACACTGCTCACGTAACTGATCATGCAATGATCACGTGGCTATCATGCACTGACCACGTGACTGACCATGCATTGATCACGTGACTAATCATGCACTGATGAGCTGGCAATCATGCACTGATAACTTGGCTGATCATACACTGATCACGTGACTGATAATGCACTGATCATCTGGCTATCGTGCCCTCATTACCTGGCTATCGTGCACTGATCACGTGGTTGATCATACACTGATCACGAGACTGATCTTGCACTGATCACGTCTGTATCATGCAATGATCACCTGACTGCCCATGCACTGATCACGTGGATAAACATACACTGATCATGTCACAGATCATGCAGTGATCACGCGGCTATCATGCACTGCTCACGTGGCGGATCATGCAATGATCACGTAGCTACCATGTACTGGTCACGTGAGTGATCATGCACTGAGCACGTAATTGATCATGCACTGATCATGTGGCTGATCATGCACTGATCACGTGACTGATCATTCACTGATCACGTGGCTGATCATGCACTGATCACGTGGCTATCATGCACTGCTCACGTGGCTGATCATGCAATGATCACGTAGCTACCATGTACTGGTCACGTGAATGATCATGCACTGATCACGTAATTGATCATGCACTGGTCATGTGGCTGATCATGCACTGATCACGTGACTGATCATGCACTGATCACGTGGCTGATCATGCACTGATCACGTGGCTGATCATGCACTGATCATATAGCTACCATGTACCGGTCACGTGAATGATCATACACCCATCAGGTGACTGATCATGCACTGATCACGTGGCTATCATGCACTGACCACGAGACTGAAAATGCACTGATCACGTCTAATCATGCACTGATCATGACTGCCCAAGCACTGATCACGTGGTTGATCATACACTAATCATGTGACAGATCATGCACTGATCACGTGGCTGATCATGCACTGATCACGTGGGTATCATGCACTGATCACGTGGCTGATCATGCAATGATCACGTAGCTACCATATACTGGTCACGTGACTGATCATGCACTGATCACGTAATTGATCATGCACTGATCACGTGGCTGATCATGCACTGAACACGTGACTGATCATGCACTGATCACGTGACTGTACATGCACTGATCACGTGGCTATCATGCACTGCTCATGTGGCTGATCATGCATGGTCACGCAGCTACCATGTACTGGTCACATGACTGATCATGCACTGATCACGTAATTGATCATGCACTGATCACCTGGCTTATCATGCATTCATCATGTGACTGATCATGTGCTGATCATGTTTGGTGTCACACACTGATCATGTGCATCTGGAGGCAATGAACAAAGAGCTGAGTAGGCAGGAATCAGTCAGCAGGCTATAATCATGGAACTCAGCTCTGAGAAATCATGCTGCTCAGCTGGCAATAATCAAGTAGATGAGCAGGCAGGAATTATGCAGCACAGGTGGCAATTGTCAAGGAGATGACAGGCAGGAATCGTACAGCTCAGCTGGCAATTGTCAAGCAGATGAGCAGACAGTAATCACGCAGCTCAGCAGGCCCTGAACACGTGACTGAGCATGCACTGTTCACGTCGCTGATCACACACCTATCACGTGAATGATCATGCACTGATCACGTGGCTCTGATGCACTGATCACGTGATTGCGCATGCACTGACCACGTAATTGTATGCACTGCTCACGTGGCTATCATGCACTGATGACGTGGCTGATCATGCACTGATCATGTGACTGATCATGCACTGATCACGTAGCTATCTTGCACTGATCACTTGGCTGATCATACACTCATCTCGGGACTGATCGTGCACTGATTATGGTGCTGTCATGCATTGACTACATGACTCCACATGCACTGATCACGTGGATGATCATGCACTGATCACGTGACTGACCATGCACTGATCACGTGACTGATTATGCACTTAACACGTGGCTGATCATGCACTGATCACGTGGCTATCATGCACTGATCACTTGGCTGATCATACACTCATCTCGGGACTGATCGTGCACTGATTATGGTGCTGTCATGCATTGACTACATGACTCCACATGCACTGATCACGTGGATGATCATGCACTGATCACGTGACTGACCATGCACTGATCACGTGACTGATTATGCACTTAACACGTGGCTGATCATGCACTGATCACGTGGCTATCATGCACTGCTCACGTGAATGATCATGCAATGATCACGTAGCTACCATGTACTGGTCACGTGACTGATCATGCACTGATCACGTAATTGATCATGCACTGGTCATGTGGCTGATCATGCACTGATCACGTGGCTGATCATACACTGATCACGTGACTGATCATGCACTGATGATGTGACTGATCATGCACTGATCACGTGGCTATCATGCACTGATCACTTGGCTGGTCATACTGATCACGTGCATCGTCATGCACTGATCACGTGGCTGATCATGCACTGATCACGTGACTGATCATGCACTGATCACGTGGCTATCATGCAGTGATCACGTGGCTATCATGCACAGATCACATGGCTGATCATGCAATGATCACGTAGCTACCATATACTGGTCACGTGACTGATCATGCACTGATCTCGTGGCTATCATGCACTGCTCACGTGGCTGATCATGCAATGATCACGTAGCTACCATGTACTGGTCACGTGAATGATCATGCACTGATCACGTAATTGATCATGCACTGGTCATGTGGCTGATCATGCACTGATCACGTGACTGATCATGCACTGATCACGTGACTGATCATGCACTGATCACGTGACTGATCATGCACTGATCACGTGGCTGATCATGCACTGATCATATAGCTACCATGTACCGGTCACGTGAATGATCATACACCCATCAGGTGACTGATCATGCACTGATCACGTGGCTATCATGCACTGACCACGAGACTGAAAATGCACTGATCACGTCTAATCATGCACTGATCATGACTGCCCATGCACTGATCACGTGGATGATCATACACTAATCATGTGACAGATCATGCACTGATCACGTGGCTGATCATGCACTGATACCGTGACTGAGCATGGACTGATCACATGACTATCATGAAGTGATCACGTGACTTAATGGCGCTGATCATGTGACTGATCATGCGCTGATCATGTTTGCTATCATACACTGATCATGTGCCCCTGGAGGCAATAGACAAAGAGCTGAGTAGGCACGAATCAAACAGTCAGCAGGCAATAATCATGGAATTCAGCTGTGAGGAATGATGCTGCTCAGCTGGCAATAATCTAGCAGCTGAGCAGGGAGGAATCGTGCAGCTCAGCTGGCAATTGTCAAGCAGATGAGCAGACAGTAATCACGCAGCTCAGCAGGCCCTGATCACGTGACTGAGCATGCACTGTTCACGTGGCTGATCATACACTTATCACGTGATTGATCATGCACTGATCACTTGGATATCATGCACTGATCACGTGGCTGATCATACACTGCTCACGTAACTGATCATGCACTGATCACGTGGCTATCATGCACTGATCAGGTGACTGACCATGCACTGATCACGTGACTGATCATGCACTGATGAGCTGGCAATCATGCACTGATTACTTGGCGGATCATACACTGATCACGTGACTGATAATGCACTGATCATCTGGCTATTGTGCCCTCATTACCTGGCTATCGTGCACTGATCACGTGGTTGATCATACACTGATCACGAGACTGATCTTGCACTGATCACGTCTATATCATGCACTGATCACCTGACTGCCCATGCACTGATCACCTGACTGCCCATGCACTGATCACGTGGCTGATCACACACGTATCACACGACTGATCATGAACTGATCACGTGGCTATCATGCACTGATCACGTGGCTGATCATGCAATGATCACGTAGCTACCATGTTCTGGTCACGGGACTGATCATGCACTGATGACGTAATTGATCATGCACTGATCATGTGGCTGATCATGCACTGATCACGTGGCTATAATGCACTGATCACTTGGCTGGTCATGCAATGATCACGCAGCTACCATGTACTGGTCACGTGACTGATCATGCACTGATCACGTAATTGATCATGAACTGATCACGTGGCTGATCATGCACTGAACACGTGAATAATCATGCACTGATCACGTGGCTGATCATGCACTGATCACGTGGCTATCATGCACTCCTAACTTGGCTGATCATGCAATGATCACGCAGCCACCATGTACTGGTCACGTGACTGATCATGCATGGATGACGTAATTGATCATGCACTGATCACGTGACTGATCATGCACTGATCACGTGGCTATCATGCACTGATCACTTGGCTGGTCATACACTGATCACGCAGCTACCATGTACTGGTCACGTGACTGATCATGCACTGATGACGTAATTGATCTTGCACTGATCATGTGGCTGATCATGCACTGATCACGTGACTGATCATGCACTGAACACGTGAATAATCATGCACTGATCACGTGACTGATCATGCACTGTTTACGTGGCTATCATGCACTGACCACGAGACTGAAAATGCACTGATCACGTCTAATCATGCACTGATCACATGACTGCCCATGCACTGATCACGTGGATGATCATACACTAATCATGTGACAGATCATGCACTGATCACGTGGCTGATCATGCACTGATACCGTGACTGAGCATGGACTGATCACATGACTATCATGTAGTGATCACGTGACTTAATGGCGCTGATCATGTGACTGATCATGCGCTGATCATGTTTGCTATCATACACTGATCATGTGCCTCTGGAGGCAATAAACAAAGAGCTGAGTAGGCAGGAATCAAACAGTCAGCAGGCAATAATCATGGAACTCAGCTGTGAGGAATCATGCTGCTCAGATGGCAATAATCAAGCAGCTGAGCAGGCAGGAATCACGCAGCTCAGCTGGCAATTGTCAAGCAGATGAGCAGACAGGAATCACGCAGCTCAGCAGGCCCTGATCACGTGACTGAGCATGCACTGTTCACGTGGCTGATCATACACTGATCACGTGATTGATCATGCACTGATCACTTGGATATCATGCACTGATCACGTGGCTGATCATACACTGTTCACGTGTCTGACCATGCACTGATCACGTGGCTGATCATACACTGCTCACGTAACTGATCATGCAATGATCACGTGGCTATCATGCACTGACCACGTGACTGACCATGCATTGATCACGTGACTAATCATGCACTGATGAGCTGGCAATCATGCACTGATAACTTGGCTGATCATACACTGATCACGTGACTGATAATGCACTGATCATCTGGCTATCGTGCCCTCATTACCTGGCTATCGTGCACTGATCACGTGGTTGATCATACACTGATCACGAGACTGATCTTGCACTGATCACGTCTGTATCATGCAATGATCACCTGACTGCCCATGCACTGATCACGTGGATAAACATACACTGATCATGTCACAGATCATGCAGTGATCACGCGGCTATCATGCACTGCTCACGTGGCGGATCATGCAATGATCACGTAGCTACCATGTACTGGTCACGTGAGTGATCATGCACTGAGCACGTAATTGATCATGCACTGATCATGTGGCTGATCATGCACTGATCACGTGACTGATCATTCACTGATCACGTGGCTGATCATGCACTGATCACGTGGCTATCATGCACTGCTCACGTGGCTGATCATGCAATGATCACGTAGCTACCATGTACTGGTCACGTGAATGATCATGCACTGATCACGTAATTGATCATGCACTGGTCATGTGGCTGATCATGCACTGATCACGTGACTGATCATGCACTGATCACGTGGCTGATCATGCACTGATCACGTGGCTGATCATGCACTGATCATATAGCTACCATGTACCGGTCACGTGAATGATCATACACCCATCAGGTGACTGATCATGCACTGATCACGTGGCTATCATGCACTGACCACGAGACTGAAAATGCACTGATCACGTCTAATCATGCACTGATCATGACTGCCCAAGCACTGATCACGTGGTTGATCATACACTAATCATGTGACAGATCATGCACTGATCACGTGGCTGATCATGCACTGATCACGTGGGTATCATGCACTGATCACGTGGCTGATCATGCAATGATCACGTAGCTACCATATACTGGTCACGTGACTGATCATGCACTGATCACGTAATTGATCATGCACTGATCACGTGGCTGATCATGCACTGAACACGTGACTGATCATGCACTGATCACGTGACTGTACATGCACTGATCACGTGGCTATCATGCACTGCTCATGTGGCTGATCATGCATGGTCACGCAGCTACCATGTACTGGTCACATGACTGATCATGCACTGATCACGTAATTGATCATGCACTGATCACCTGGCTTATCATGCATTCATCATGTGACTGATCATGTGCTGATCATGTTTGGTGTCACACACTGATCATGTGCATCTGGAGGCAATGAACAAAGAGCTGAGTAGGCAGGAATCAGTCAGCAGGCTATAATCATGGAACTCAGCTCTGAGAAATCATGCTGCTCAGCTGGCAATAATCAAGTAGATGAGCAGGCAGGAATTATGCAGCACAGGTGGCAATTGTCAAGGAGATGACAGGCAGGAATCGTACAGCTCAGCTGGCAATTGTCAAGCTGATGAGCAGACAGTAATCACGCAGCTCAGCAGGCCCTGAACACGTGACTGAGCATGCACTGTTCACGTCGCTGATCACACACCTATCACGTGAATGATCATGCACTGATCACGTGGCTCTGATGCACTGATCACGTGATTGCGCATGCACTGACCACGTAATTGTATGCACTGCTCACGTGGCTATCATGCACTGATGACGTGGCTGATCATGCACTGATCATGTGACTGATCATGCACTGATCACGTAGCTATCTTGCACTGATCACTTGGCTGATCATACACTCATCTCGGGACTGATCGTGCACTGATTATGGTGCTGTCATGCATTGACTACATGACTCCACATGCACTGATCACGTGGATGATCATGCACTGATCACGTGACTGATTATGCACTTAACACGTGGCTGATCATGCACTGATCACGTGGCTATCATGCACTGATCACTTGGCTGATCATACACTCATCTCGGGACTGATCGTGCACTGATTATGGTGCTGTCATGCATTGACTACATGACTCCACATGCACTGATCACGTGGATGATCATGCACTGATCACGTGACTGACCATGCACTGATCACGTGACTGATTATGCACTTAACACGTGGCTGATCATGCACTGATCACGTGGCTATCATGCACTGCTCACGTGAATGATCATGCAATGATCACGTAGCTACCATGTACTGGTCACGTGACTGATCATGCACTGATCACGTAATTGATCATGCACTGGTCATGTGGCTGATCATGCACTGATCACGTGGCTGATCATACACTGATCACGTGACTGATCATGCACTGATGATGTGACTGATCATGCACTGATCACGTGGCTATCATGCACTGATCACTTGGCTGGTCATACTGATCACGTGCATCGTCATGCACTGATCACGTGGCTGATCATGCACTGATCACGTGACTGATCATGCACTGATCACGTGGCTATCATGCAGTGATCACGTGGCTATCATGCACAGATCACATGGCTGATCATGCAATGATCACGTAGCTACCATATACTGGTCACGTGACTGATCATGCACTGATCTCGTGGCTGATCATGCACTGATCACGTGACTGATCATGCACTGTTCACGAGACTCATCATGCACTGATCACGTGGATATCATGCACTGATCACGTGTTTGATCATACACTGTTCACGTGTCTGACCATGCACTGCTCACGTGGCTGATCATACACTGTTCACGTAACTGATCATGCACTGATCACGTGGATATCATGCACTGATCACGTGGCTGAACATGCACTGTTCATGTGGCTTATCACACACCTGTCACGTGACTGATCATGCACTGATCACGTGGCACTCATGCACTGATCACGTGGCTGATCTTATTCTGCTCACGTAACTGATCATGCATACATCAGGTGGCTATCATGCACTTCTCACCTGGCTGGTCATGCAATGTTCACGTAGCTACCATATACTGGTCACGTGACTGATCATGCACAGATCACGGAAATGATCATGCACTGTTCACGTGACTGATCATGTACTGATCACGTGACTGATCCTGCACTGATCACGTGGCTATCATGCACTGCTAACGTGGCTAATCATGAAATGATCACGCAGCTACCATGTACATGTCACGTGAGTGATCATGCACTGATCACGTGGCTGATCATGCACTGATCACGTCACTGATCATGCACTAATCACGTGGCTATCATGCACTGATCACTTGGCTGATCATGAAATGATCACGTAGCAACCATGTACTGGTCACGTGGCTGATCATGCACTGATCACGTAATTAATCCTGCACTGATCACCTGACTCATCATGCACTGATCACGTGGCTGATCACACACGTATCACGTGACTGATCATGCACTGATCACGTGGCTATCATGCACTAATCACGTGGCTATCATTCACTGATCACGTGGATATCATGCACTGATCACGTGGCTGTTCACACACGTATCACATGACTGATCATGCACTGATCACGTGGCTATCATGCACTAATCACTTGGCTATCATTCACTGATCACGTGGATATCATGCACTGATCACGTGGCTGTTCACACACGTATCACATGACTGATCATGCACTGATCACCTGGCTATCATGCACTGATCACGTGGCTGATCATGCAATGATCACGTAGCTACCATGTACTGGTCACGTGAATGATCATGCACTGATCACGTAATTGATCATGCACTGATCACGTGGCTGATCATGCACTGAACACGTGAATAATCATGCACTGATCACGTGACTGATCATGCACTGTTCACGTGGCTATCATGCACTGCTAACTTGGCTGATCATGCAATGATCACGCAGCCACCATATACTGGTCACGTGGCTGATCATACACTGATCACCTGCCTGGTCATGCACAGATCACGTGACTAATCATGAACTGATCACGTAGCAATCATTCACTGATCACCTGGCTGATCATGCACTGAACACGTGAATAATCATGCACTGATCACGTGACTGATCATGCACTGTTCACGTGGCTATCATGCACTGCTAACTTGGCTGATCATGCAATGACCACGCAGCCACCATATACTGGTCACGTGACTGATCATGCACTGATGACGTAATTGATCATGCACTGATCAAGTGGCTGATCATGCACTGATCACGTGACTGATCATTCACTGATCACGTGGCTCATCATGCACTGATCACGTGGCTATCATGCACTGCTCACGTGGCTGATCATTCAATGATCACGTAGCTACCATGTACTGGTCATGTGAATGATCATGCACTGATCACGTAATTGATCATGCACTGGTCATGTGGCTGATCATGCACTGATCACGTGACTGATCATACACTGATCACGTGACTGATCATGCACTGATCACGTGACTGATCATGCACTGATCACGTGGCTGATCATGCACTGATCACGTGGCTATCATGCACTTATCACATGGCTGGTCATACACTGATCATATAGCTACCATGTACCGGTGACATGAATGGTCATACACCCATCAGGTGACTGAACATGCACTGATCACGTGGCTATCCTGCACTGACCACGAGACTGAAAATGCACTGATCACGTCTAATCATGCACTGATCACATGACTGCCCATGCACTGATCAGGTGGATAATCATACACTAATCATGTGACAGATCATGCACTGATCACGTGGCTGATCATGCACTGATACCGTGACTGAGCATGGACTGATCACATGACTATCATGGAGTGATCACGTGACTTAATGGCGCTGATCATGTGACTGATCATGCGCTGATCATGTTTGCTATCATACACTGATCATGTGCCTCTGGAGGCAATAAACAAAGAGCTGAGTAGGCAGGAATCAAACAGTCAGCAGGCAATAATCATGGAACTCAGCTGTGAGGAATCATGCTGCTCAGCTGGCAATAATCAAGCAGCTGAGAAGGCAGGAATCACGCAGCTCAGCTGGCAATTGTCAAGCAGATGAGCAGACAGGAATCACGCAGCTCAGCAGGCCCTGATCACGTGACTGAGCATGCACTGTTCACGTGGCTGATCATACACTGATCACGTGATTGATCATGCACTGATCACTTGGATATCATGCACTGATCACGTGGCTGATCATACACTGTTCACGTGTCTGACCATGCACTGATCACGTGGCTGATCATACACTGCTCACGTAACTGATCATGCAATGATCACGTGGCTATCATGCACTGACCACGTGACTGACCATGCATTGATCACGTGACTAATCATGCACTGATGAGCTGGCAATCATGCACTGATAACTTGGCTGATCATACACTGATCACGTGACTGATAATGCACTGATCATCTGGCTATCGTGCCCTCATTACCTGGCTATCGTGCACTGATCACGTGGTTGATCATACACTGATCACGAGACTGATCTTGCACTGATCACGTCTGTATCATGCAATGATCACCTGACTGCCCATGCACTGATCACGTGGATAAACATACACTGATCATGTCACAGATCATGCAGTGATCACGCGGCTATCATGCACTGCTCACGTGGCTGATCATGCAATGTTCACGTAGCTACCATGTACTGGTCAAGTGAGTGATCATGCACTGAGCACGTAATTGATCATGCACTGATCATGTGGCTGATCATGCACTGATCACGTGACTGATCATTCACTGATCACGTGGCTGATCATGCACTGATCACGTGGCTATCATGCACTGCTCACGTGGCTGATCATGCAATGATCACGTAGCTACCATGTACTGGTCACGTGAATGATCATGCACTGATCACGTAATTGATCATGCACTGGTCATGTGGCTGATCATGCACTGATCACGTGATTGATCATGCACTGATCACGTGACTGATCATGCACTGATCACGTGGCTGATCATGCACTGATCATATAGCTACCATGTACCGGTCACGTGAATGATCATACACCCATCAGGTGACTGATCATGCACTGATCACGTGGCTATCATGCACTGACCACGAGACTGAAAATGCACTGATCACGTCTAATCATGCACTGATCATGACTGCCCAAGCACTGATCACGTGGATGATCATACACTAATCATGTGACAGATCATGCACTGATCACGTGGCTGATCATGCACTGATCACGTGGGTATCATGCACTGATCACGTGGCTGATCATGCAATGATCACGTAGCTACCATATACTGGTCACGTGACTGATCATGCACTGATCACGTGGCTGATCATGCACTGATCACGTGGCTGATCATGCACTGAACACGTGACTGATCATGCACTGATCACGTGACTGTACATGCACTGATCACGTGGCTATCATGCACTGCTCATGTGGCTGATCATGCATGGTCACGCAGCTACCATGTACTGGTCACATGACTGATCATGCACTGATCACGTAATTGATCATGCACTGATCACCTGGCTTATCATGCATTCATCATGTGACTGATCATGTGCTGATCATGTTTGGTGTCACACACTGATCATGTGCATCTGGAGGCAATGAACAAAGAGCTGAGTAGGCAGGAATCAGTCAGCAGGCTATAATCATGGAACTCAGCTCTGAGAAATCATGCTGCTCAGCTGGCAATAATCAAGTAGATGAGCAGGCAGGAATTATGCAGCACAGGTGGCAATTGTCAAGGAGATGACAGGCAGGAATCGTACAGCTCAGCTGGCAATTGTCAAGCAGATGAGCAGACAGTAATCACGCAGCTCAGCAGGCCCTGAACACGTGACTGAGCATGCACTGTTCACGTCGCTGATCACACACCTATCACGTGAATGATCATGCACTGATCACGTGGCTCTCATGCACTGATCACGTGATTGCGCATGCACTGACCACGTAATTGTATGCACTGCTCACGTGGCTATCATGCACTGATGAGGTGGCTGATCATACACTAATCATGTGACAGATCATGCACTGCTCACGTTGCTGATCATACACTGTTCACGTAACTTATCATGCACTGATCACGTGGATATCATGCACTGATCACGTGGCTGAACATGCACTGTTCATGTGGCTTATCACACACCTGTCACGTGACTGATCATGCACTGATCACGTGGCACTCATGCACTGATCACGTGACTGATCATACACTGATCACGTGACTGATCATCCAGTGATCACGTGACTGATCATGCACTGATCACGTGGCTATTATGCAGTGATCACGTGGCTATCATGCACAGATCACATGGCTGATCATGCAATGATCACGTAGCTACCATATACTGATCACGTGACTGATCATGCACTGATCACGTGGCTGATCATGCACTGGTCACGTGACTGATCATGCACTGTTCACGAGACTCATGATGCACTGATCACGTGGATATCATGCACTGATCACGTGTTTGATCATACACTGTTCACGTGTCTGACCATGCACTGCTCACGTGGATAAACATACACTGATCATGTCACAGATCATGCAGTGATCACGCGGCTATCATGCACTGCTCACGTGGCTGATCATGCAATGATCACGTAGCTACCATGTACTGGTCACGTGAGTGATCATGCACTGATCACGTAATTGATCATGCACTGATCACGTTGCTGATCATGCACTGAACACATGAATAACCATGCACTGATCACGTGACTGATCATGCACTGATCTCGTGGCTATCATGCACTGATCACGTGGCTGATCATGCAATGATCACGTAGCTACCATATACTGGTCACGTGACTGATCATGCACTGATCACGTGTCTGATCATGCACTGATCACGTGACTCATAATGCACTGTTCACGAGACTCATCATGCACTGATCACGTGGATATCATGCACTGATCACGTGTTTGATCATACACTGTTCACGTGTCTGACCATGCACTGCTCACGTGGCTGATCATACACTGTTCACATAGCTGATCATGCACTGATCACGTGGATATCATGCACTGATCACGTGGCTGAACATGCACTGTTCACGTGGCTTACCACACACCTGTCCCGTGACTGATCATGCACTGATCACGTGGCACTCATCCACTGATCACGTGGCTTATCATACTCTGCTCACGTAACTGATCATGCACACATCACGTGGCTATCATGCACTTCTCACCTGGCTGGTCATGCAATGTTCACTTAGCTACCATATACTGGTCACGTGACTCATCATGCTCAGATCACGTAAATGATCATGCACTGTTCAGATGACTGATCATGTACTGATCACGTGACGGATCATGCACTGATCACGTGGCTATCATGCACTGCTCACGTGGCTGATCATGCAATGATCACTTAGCAACCATGTACTGGTCACGTGGCTGATCATGCACTGATCACGTAATTAATCCTGCACTGATCACCTGACTCATCATGCACTGATCACGTGGCTGATCATGCAATGATCACGTAGCTACCATGTACTGGTCACGTGAGTGATCATGCACTGATCACGTAATTGATCATGCACTGATCACGTGGCTGATCATGCACTGAACACGTGAATAATCATGCACTGATCACGTGACAGATCATGCACTGTTCACGTGGCTATCATGCACTGCTAACTTGGCTGATCATGCAATGATCACGCAGCCAACATGTACTGGTCACGTGACTGATCATGCACTGACGACGTAATTGATCATGCACTGATCACGTGACTGATCATGCACTGATCACGTGACTGATCATGCACTGATCACGTGGCTGATCATGCACTGATCACGTGACTGATCATGCACTGATCACGTGGCTATCATGCACTGATCACGTGACTGATCTTGCACTGATCACGTCTGTATCATGCACTGATCACCTGACTGTTCCTTGCACTGATCACGTGGATAAACATACACTGATCATGTCAGAGATCATGCAGTGATCACGCGGCTATCATGCACTGCTCACGTGGCTGATCATGCAATGATCACGTAGCTACCATGTACTGGTCACGTGAGTGATCATGCACTGAGCACGTAATTGATCATAAACTGATCAGGTGACTTATCATGCACTGTTCACGAGACTGATCATGCACTGATCACGTGGCTATCATGCACTGCTAACGTGGCTGATCAGGAAATGATCACGCAGCTACCATGTACTGGTCACGTGAGTGATCATGCACTGATCACGTGGCTGATCATGCACTGATCACATGACTGATCATGCACTGATCACGTCACTGATCATGCACTGATCACGTGGCTATCATGCACTGATCACTTGGCTGGTCATACACTGATCATGCAGCTAACATGTACTGGTCACGTGACTGATCATGCACTGATGACGTAATTGATCGTGCACTGATCATGTGGCTGATCATGCACTGATCACTTGACTGATCATGCACTGATCACGTGACTTATCATGCACTGATCACGTGGGTATCATACACTGATCACATGGCTGCTCATACACTGATCACATGCCTGGTCATGCACAGATTACATGACTGATCATGCACTGATCACGTCACTGATCATGCACTGATCACGTGGCTATCATGCACTACTCACGTGGCTCATCATGCAATGTTCATGTAGCTACCATGTACCGGTCACGTGACTGATCATACACCCATCAGGTGACTGATCATGCACTGATCACGTGGCTATCATGCACTGTTCACGTGGCTGATCATACACTGATCACCTGCCTGGTCATGCACAGATCACGTGACTAATCATGAACTGATCACGTAGCAATCATTCACTGATCACCTGGCTGATCATGCACTGATCACGTGGCTATCATGCACTGATCACTTGGCTGATCATGCAATGACCACGCAGCCACCATGTACTGGTCACGTGACTGATCATGCACTGATGACGTAATTGATCATGCACTGATCATGTGGCTGATCATGCACTGATCACGTGACTGATCATTCACTGATCACGTGGCTGATCATGCACTGCTCACGTGGCTATCATGCACTGCTCACGTGGCTGATCATGCAATGATCACGTAGCTACCATGTACTGGTCACGTGAATGATCATGCACTGATGACGTAATTGATCATGCACTGGTCATGTGGCTGATCGTGCACTGATCACGTGACTGATCATGCACTGATCACGTGACTGATCATGCACTGATCACGTGACTGATCATGCACTGATCACGTGGCTGATCATGCACTGATCATATAGCTACCATGTACCGGTCACGTGAATGATCATACACCCATCAGGTGACTGATCATGCACTGATCACGTGGCTATCATGCACTGACCACGAGACTGAAAATGCACTGATCACGTCTAATCATGCACTGATCATGACTGCCCATGCACTGATCACGTGGATGATCATACACTAATCATGTGACAGATCATGCACTGATCACGTGGCTGATCATGCACTGATACCGTGACTGAGCATGGACTGATCACATGACTATCATGAAGTGATCACGTGACTTAATGGCGCTGATCATGTGACTGATCATGCGCTGATCATGTTTGCTATCATACACTGATCATGTGCCCCTGGAGGCAATAAACAAAGAGCTGAGTAGGCACGAATCAAACAGTCAGCAGGCAATAATCATGGAATTCAGCTGTGAGGAATGATGCTGCTCAGCTGGCAATAATCTAGCAGCTGAGCAGGGAGGAATCGTGCAGCTCAGCTGGCAATTGTCAAGCAGATGAGCAGACAGTAATCACGCAGCTCAGCAGGCCCTGATCACGTGACTGAGCATGCACTGTTCACGTGGCTGATCATACACTTATCACGTGATTGATCATGCACTGATCACTTGGATATCATGCACTGATCACGTGGCTGATCATACACTGCTCACGTAACTGATCATGCACTGATCACGTGGCTATCATGCACTGCTAACTTGGCTGATCATGCAATGATCACGCAGCTACCATGTACTGGTCACGTGACTGATCATGCACTGATGACGTAATTGATCATGCACTGATCACGTGACTGATCATGCACTGATCACGTGGCTATCATGCACTGATCACTTGGCTGGTCATACACTGATCACGCAGCTACCATGTACTGGTCACGTGAATGATCATGCACTGATGACGTAATTGATCATGCACTGATCATGTGGCTGATCATGCACTGATCACGTGACTGATCATGCACTGATCACGTGGCTGATCATGCACTGATCACGTGGCTCTCATGCACTGATCATATAGCTACCATGTACCGGTCACGTGAATGATCATACACCCATCAGGTGACTGTTCATGCACTGATCACGTGGCTATCATGCACTGACCACGAGACTGAAAATGCACTGATCACGTCTAATCATGCACTGATCACATGACTGCCCATGCACTGATCAGGTGGATGATCATACACTAATCATGTGACAGATCATGCACTGATCACGTGGCTGATCATGCACTGATACCGTGACTGAGCATGGACTGATCACATGACTATCATGGAGTGATCACGTGACTTAATGGCGCTGATCATGTGACTGATCATACGCTGATCATGTTTGCTATCATACACTGATCATGTGCCCCTGGAGGCAATAAACAAAGAGCTGAGTAGGCACGAATCAAACAGTCAGCAGGCAATAATCATGGAATTCAGCTGTGAGGAATGATGCTGCTCAGCTGGCAATAATCAAGCAGCTGAGCAGGGAGGAATCGTGCAGCTCAGCTGGCAATTGTCAAGCAGATGAGCAGACAGTAATCACGCAGCTCAGCAGGCCCTGATCACGTGACTGAGCATGCACTGTTCACGTGGCTGATCATACACTTATCACGTGATTGATCATGCACTGATCACTTGGATATCATGCACTGATCACGTGGCTGATCATACACTGTTCACGTGTCTGACCATGCACTGATCATTTGGCTGATCATACACTGCTCACATAACTGATCATGCACTGATCACGTGGCTATCATGCACTGATCACGTGACTGATCTTGCACTGATCACGTCTGTATCATGCACTGATCACCTGACTGTTCCTTGCACTGATCACGTGGATAAACATACACTGATCATGTCAGAGATCATGCAGTGATCACGCGGCTATCATGCACTGCTCACGTGGCTGATCATGCAATGATCACGAAGCTACCATGTACTGGTCACCTGAGTGATCATGCACTGAGCACGTAATTGATCATAAACTGATCAGGTGACTTATCATGCACTGTTCACGAGACTGATCATGCACTGATCACGTGGCTATCATGCACTGCTAACGTGGCTGATCATGAAATGATCACGCGGCTACCATGTACTGGTCACGTGAGTGATCATGCACTGATCACGTGGCTGATCATGCACTGATCACGTGACTGATCATGCACTGATCACGTCACTGATCATGCACTGATCACGTGGCTATCATGCACTGATCACTTGGCTGGTCATGCAATGACCACGCAGCCACCATGTACTGGTCACGTGACTGATCATGCACTGATGACGTAATTGATCATGCACTGATCATGTGGCTGATCATGCACTGATCACGTGACTGATCATTCACTGATCACGTGGCTGATCATGCACTGATCACGTGGCTATCAGGCACTGCTCACGTGGCTGATCATGCACTGATCACGTAGCTATCATGCACTGATCACTTGGCTGGTCATGCAATGACCACGCAGCCACCATGTACTGGTCACGTGACTGATCATGCACTGATGACGTAATTGATCATGCACTGATCATGTGGCTGATCATGCACTGATCACGTGACTGATCATGCACTGATCACGTGGCTGATCATGCACTGATCACGTGGCTATCATGCACTTATCACATGGCTGGTCCTGCACTGATCACATAGCTACCATGTACCGGTCACGTGAATGATCATACACCCATCAGGTGACTGTTCATGCACTGATCACGTGGCTATCATGCACTGACCACGAGACTGAAAATGCACTGATCACGTCTAATCATGCACTGATCACATGACTACCCATGCACTGATCAGGTGGATGATCATACACTAATCATGTGACAGATCATGCACTGATCACGTGGCTGATCATGCACTGATACCGTGACTGAGCATGGACTGATCACATGACTATCATGGAGTGATCACGTGACTTAATGGCGCTGATCATGTGACTGATCATGCGCTGATCATGTTTGCTATCATACACTGATCATGTGCCCCTGGAGGCAATAAACAAAGAGCTGAGTAGGCACGAATCAAACAGTCAGCAGGCAATAATCATGGAATTCAGCTGTGAGGAATGATGCTGCTCAGCTGGCAATAATCAAGCAGCTGAGCAGGGAGGAATCGTGCAGCTCAGCTGGCAATTGTCAAGCAGATGAGCAGACAGTAATCACGCAGCTCAGCAGGCCCTGATCACGTGACTGAGCATGCACTGTTCACGTGGCTGATCATACACTTATCACGTGATTGATCATGCACTGATCACTTGGATATCATGCACTGATCACGTGGCTGATCATACACTGTTCACGTGTCTGACCATGCACTGATCATTTGACTGATCATGCACTGCTCACATAACTGATCATGCACTGATCACGTGGCTATCATGCACTGATCACGTGACTGATCTTGCACTGATCACGTCTGTATCATGCACTGATCACCTGACTGTTCCTTGCACTGATCACGTGGATAAACATACACTGATCATGTCACAGATCATGCAGTGATCACGCGGCTATCTTGCACTGCTCACGTGGCTGATCATGCAATGATCACGTAGCTACCATGTACTGGTCACGTGAGTGATCATGCACTGAGCACGTAATTGATCATAAACTGATCAGGTGACTTATCATGCACTGTTCACGAGACTGATCATGCACTGATCACGTGGCTATCATGCACTGCTAACGTGGCTGATCATGAAATGATCACGCAACTACCATGTACTGGTCACGTGAGTGATCATGCACGGATCACGTGGCTGATCATGCACTGATCACGTGACTGATCATGCACTGATCACGTCACTGATCATGCACTGATCACGTGGCTATCATGCACTGATCACTTGGCTGGTCATACACTGATCATGCAGCTAACATGTACTGGTCACGTGACTGATCATGCACTGATGACGTAATTGATCGTGCACTGATCATGTGGCTGATCATGCACTGATCACTTGACTGATCATGCACTGATCACGTGACTTATCATGCACTGATCACGTGGCTATCATACACTGATCACATGGCTGGTCATACACTGATCACATGCCTGGTCATGCACAGATTACATGACTGATCATGCACTGATCACGTCACTGATCATGCACTGATCACGTGGCTATCATGCACTACTCACGTGGCTCATCATGCAATGTTCATGTAGCTACCATGTACCGGTCACGTGACTGATCATACACCCATCAGGTGACTGATCATGCACTGATCACGTGGCTATCATGCACTGTTCACGTGGCTGATCATACACTGATCACCTGCCTGGTCATGCACAGATCACGTGACTAATCATGAACTGATCACGTAGCAATCATTCACTGATCACCTGGCTGATCATGCACTGATCACGTGGCTATCATGCACTGCTAACTTGGCTGATCATGCAATGACCACGCAGCCACCATGTACTGGTCACGTGACTGATCATGCACTGATGACGTAATTGATCATGCACTGATCATGTGGCTGATCATGCACTGATCACGTGACTGATCATTCACTGATCACGTGGCTGATCATGCACTGCTCACGTGCCTTTCATGCACTGCTCACGTGGCTGATCATGCAATGATCACGTAGCTACCGTGTACTGGTCACGTGAATGATCATGCACTAATCACGTAATTGATCATGCACTGGTCATGTGGCTGATCATGCACTGATCACGTGACTGATCATGCACTGATCACGTGACTGATCATGCACTGATCACGTGACTGATCATGCACTGATCACGTGGCTGATCATGCACTAATCATATAGCTACCATGTACCGGTCACGTGAATGATCATACACCCATCAGGTGACTGATCATGCACATATCACGTGGCTATCATGCACTGACCACGAGACTGAAAATGCACTGATCACGTCTAATCATGCACTGATCATGACTGCCCATGCACTGATCACGTGGATGATCATACACTAATCATGTGACAGATCATGCACTGATCACGTGGCTGATCATGCACTGATACCGTGACTGAGCATGGACTGATCACATGACTATCATGGAGTGATCACGTGACTTAATGGCGCTGATCATGTGACTGATCATGCGCTGATCATGTTTGCTATCATACACTGATCATGTGCCCCTGGAGGCAATAAACAAAGAGCTGAGTAGGCACGAATCAAACAGTCAGCAGGCAATAATCATGGAATTCAGCTGTGAGGAATGATGCTGCTCAGCTGGCAATAATCTAGCAGCTGAGCAGGGAGGAATCGTGCAGCTCAGCTGGCAATTGTCAAGCAGATGAGCAGACAGTAATCACGCAGCTCAGCAGGCCCTGATCACGTGACTGAGCATGCACTGTTCACGTGGCTGATCATACACTTATCACGTGATTGATCATGCACTGATCACTTGGATATCATGCACTGATCACGTGGCTGATCATACACTGCTCACGTAACTGATCATGCACTGATCACGTGGCTATCATGCACTGCTAACTTGGCTGATCATGCAATGATCACGCAGCTACCATGTACTGGTCACGTGACTGATCATGCACTGATGACGTAATTGATCATGCACTGATCACGTGACTGATCATGCACTGATCACGTGGCTATCATGCACTGATCACTTGGCTGGTCATACACTGATCACGCAGCTACCATGTACTGGTCACGTGAATGATCATGCACTGATGACGTAATTGATCATGCACTGATCATGTGGCTGATCATGCACTGATCACGTGACTGATCATGCACTGATCACGTGGCTGATCATGCACTGATCACGTGGCTATCATGCACTTATCACATGGCTGGTCATGCACTGATCATATAGCTACCATGTACCGGTCACGTGAATGATCATACACCCATCAGGTGACTGTTCATGCACTGATCACGTGGCTATCATGCACTGACCACGAGACTGAAAATGCACTGATCACGTCTAATCATGCACTGATCACATGACTGCCCATGCACTGATCAGGTGGATGATCATACACTAATCATGTGACAGATCATGCACTGATCACGTGGCTGATCATGCACTGATACCGTGACTGAGCATGGACTGATCACATGACTATCATGGAGTGATCACGTGACTTAATGGCGCTGATCATGTGACTGATCATGCGCTGATCATGTTTGCTATCATACACTGATCATGTGCCCCTGGAGGCAATAAACAAAGAGCTGAGTAGGCACGAATCAAACAGTCAGCAGGCAATAATCATGGAATTCAGCTGTGAGGAATGATGCTGCTCAGCTGGCAATAATCAAGCAGCTGAGCAGGGAGGAATCGTGCAGCTCAGCTGGCAATTGTCAAGCAGATGAGCAGACAGTAATCACGCAGCTCAGCAGGCCCTGATCACGTGACTGAGCATGCACTGTTCACGTGGCTGATCATACACTTATCACGTGATTGATCATGCACTGATCACTTGGATATCATGCACTGATCACGTGGCTGATCATACACTGCTCACGTAACTGATCATGCACTGATCACGTGGCTATCATGCACTGCTAACTTGGCTGATCATGCAATGATCACGCAGCTACCATGTACTGGTCACGTGACTGATCATGCACTGATGACGTAATTGATCATGCACTGATCACGTGACTGATCATGCACTGATCACGTGGCTATCATGCACTGTTCACGTGGCTGATCATACACTTATCACGTGATTGATCATGCACTGATCACTTGGATATCATGCACTGATCACGTGGCTGATCATACACTGTTCACGTGTCTGACCATGCACTGATCATTTGGCTGATCATACACTGCTCACATAACTGATCATGCACTGATCACGTGGCTATCATGCACTGATCACGTGACTGATCTTGCACTGATCACGTCTGTATCATGCACTGATCACCTGACTGTTCCTTGCACTGATCACGTGGATAAACATACACTGATCATGTCAGAGATCATGCAGTGATCACGCGGCTATCATGCACTGCTCACGTGGCTGATCATGCAATGATCACGAAGCTACCATGTACTGGTCACCTGAGTGATCATGCACTGAGCACGTAATTGATCATAAACTGATCAGGTGACTTATCATGCACTGTTCACGAGACTGATCATGCACTGATCACGTGGCTATCATGCACTGCTAACGTGGCTGATCATGAAATGATCACGCGGCTACCATGTACTGGTCACGTGAGTGATCATGCACTGATCACGTGGCGGATCATGCACTGATCACGTGACTGATCATGCACTGATCACGTGGCTGATCATGCACTGATCACGTGGCTATCATGCACTGCTCACGTGGCTGATCATGCAATGATCACGTACCTACCATGTACTGGTCACGTGAATGATCATGCACTGATCACGTAATTGATCATGCACTGGTCATGTGGCTGATCATGCACTGATCACGTGACTGATCATGCACTGATCACGTGACTGATCATGCACTGATCACGTGACTGATCATGCACTGATCACGTGGCTGATCATGCACTGATCATGCAGCTAACATGTACTGGTCACGTGACTGATCATGCACTGATGACGTAATTGATCGTGCACTGATCATGTGGCTGATCATGCACTGATCACTTGACTGATCATGCACTGATCACGTGACTTATCATGCACTGATCACGTGGCTATCATACACTGATCACATGGCTGGTCATACACTGATCACATGCCTGGTCATGCACAGATTACATGACTGATCATGCACTGATCACGTGACTGATCATGCACTGATCACGTGACTGATCATGCACTGATCACGTGGCTGATCATGCACTGATCATGCAGCTAACATGTACTGGTCACGTGACTGATCATGCACTGATGACGTAATTGATCGTGCACTGATCATGTGGCTGATCATGCACTGATCACTTGACTGATCATGCACTGATCACGTGACTTATCATGCACTGATCACGTGGCTATCATACACTGATCACATGGCTGCTCATACACTGATCACATGCCTGGTCATGCACAGATTACATGACTGATCATGCACTGATCACGTCACTGATCATGCACTGATCACGTGGCTATCATGCACTACTCACGTGGCTCATCATGCAATGTTCATGTAGCTACCATGTACCGGTCACGTGACTGATCATACACCCATCAGGTGACTGATCATGCACTGATCACGTGGCTATCATGCACTGTTCACGTGGCTGATCATACACTGATCACCTGCCTGGTCATGCACAGATCACGTGACTAATCATGAACTGATCACGTAGCAATCATTCACTGATCACCTGGCTGATCATGCACTGATCACGTGGCTATCATGCACTGCTAACTTGGCTGATCATGCAATGACCACGCAGCCACCATGTACTGGTCACGTGACTGATCATGCACTGATGACGTAATTGATCATGCACTGATCATGTGGCTGATCATGCACTGATCACGTGACTGATCATTCACTGATCACGTGGCTGATCATGCACTGATCACGTAGCTATCATGCACTGCTCACGTGGCTGATCATGCAATGATCACGTAGCTACCATGTACTGGTCACGTGAATGATCATGCACTGATCACGTAATTGATCATGCACTGGTCATGTGGCTGATCATGCACTGATCACGTGACTGATCATGCACTGATCACGTGATTGATCATGCACTGATCACGTGACTGATCATGCACTGATCACGTGGCTGATCATGCACTGATCATATAGCTACCTTGTACCGGTCACGTGAATGAACATACACCCATCAGGTGACTGATCATGCACATATCACGTGGCTATCATGCACTGACCACGAGACTGAAAATGCACTGATCACGTCTAATCATGCACTGATCATGACTGCCCATGCACTGATCACGTGGATGATCATACACTAATCATGTGACAGATCATGCACTGATCACGTGGCTGATCATGCACTGATACTGTGACTGAGCATGGACTGATCACATGACTATCATGAAGTGATCACGTGACTTAATGGCGCTGATCATGTGACTGATCATGCGCTGATCATGTTTGCTATCATACACTGATCATGTGCCCCTGGAGGCAATAAACAAAGAGCTGAGTAGGCACGAATCAAACAGTCAGCAGGCAATAATCATGGAATTCAGCTGTGAGGAATGATGCTGCTCAGCTGGCAATAATCTAGCAGCTGAGCAGGGAGGAATCGTGCAGCTCAGCTGGCAATTGTCAAGCAGATGAGCAGACAGTAATCACGCAGCTCAGCAGGCCCTGATCACGTGACTGAGCATGCACTGTTCACGTGGCTGATCATACACTTATCACGTGATTGATCATGCACTGATCACTTGGATATCATGCACTGATCACGTGGCTGATCATACACTGCTCACGTAACTGATCATGCACTGATCACGTGGCTATCATGCACTGATCAGGTGACTGACCATGCACTGATCACGTGACTGATCATGCACTGATGAGCTGGCAATCATGCACTGATTACTTGGCGGATCATACACTGATCACGTGACTGATAATGCACTGATCATCTGGCTATTGTGCCCTCATTACCTGGCTATCGTGCACTGATCACGTGGTTGAGCATACACTGATCACGAGACTGATCTTGCACTGATCACGTCTATATCATTCACTGATCACCTGACTGCCCATGCACTGATCACCTGAATGCCCATGCACTGATCACGTGGCTGATCACACACGTATCACATGACTGATCATGAACTGATCACGTGGCTATCATGCACTGATCACGTGGCTGATCGTGCAATGATCACGTACTACCATGTTCTGGTCACGGGACTGATCATGCACTGATGACGTAATTGATCATGCACTGATCATGTGGCTGATCATGCACTGATCACGTGGCTATCATGCACTGATCACTTGGCTGGTCATGCAATGATCACGCAGCTACCATGTACTGGTCACGTGACTGATCATGCACTGATCACGTAATTGATCATGAACTGATCACGTGGCTGATCATGCACTGAACACGTGAATAATCATGCACTGATCACGTGGCTGATCATGCACTGATCACGTGGCTATCATGCACTGCTAACTTGGCTGATCATGCAATGATCACGCAGCTACCATGTACTGGTCACGTGACTGATCATGCACGGATGACGTAATTGATCATGCACTGATCACGTGACTGATCATGCACTGATCACGTGGCTATCATGCACTGATCACTTGGCTGGTCATACACTGATCACGCAGCTACCATGTACTGGTCACGTGACTGATCATGCACTGATGACGTAATTGATCTTGCACTGATCATGTGGCTGATCATGCACTGATCACGTGACTGATCATGCACTGATCACGTGGCTGATCATGCACTGATCACGTGGCTATCATGCACTTATCACATGGCTGGTCATTCACTGATCATATAGCTACCATGTACCGGTCACGTGAATGATCATACACCCATCAGGTGACTGTTCATGCACTGATCACGTGGCTATCATGCACTGACCACGAGACTGAAAATGCACTGATCACGTCTAATCATGCACTGATCACATGACTGCCCATGCACTGATCAGGTGGATGATCATACACTAATCATGTGACAGATCATGCACTGATCACGTGGCTGATCATGCACTGATACCGTGACTGAGCATGGACTGATCACATGACTATCATGTAGTGATCACGTGACTTAATGGCGCTGATCATGTGACTGATCATGCGCTGATCATGTTTGCTATCATACACTGATCATGTGCCCCTGGAGGCAATAAACAAAGAGCTGAGTAGGCACGAATCAAACAGTCAGCAGGCAATAATCATGGAATTCAGCTGTGAGGAATGATGCTGCTCAGCTGGCAATAATCTAGCAGCTGAGCAGGGAGGAATCGTGCAGCTCAGCTGGCAATTGTCAAGCAGATGAGCAGACAGTAATCACGCAGCTCAGCAGGCCCTGATCACGTGACTGAGCATGCACTGTTCACGTGGCTGATCATACACTTATCACGTGATTGATCATGCACTGATCACTTGGATATCATGCACTGATCACGTGGCTGATCATACACTGTTCACGTGTCTGACCATGCACTGATCATTTGGCTGATCATACACTGCTCACATAACTGATCATGCACTGATCACGTGGCTATCATGCACTGATCACGTGACTGATCTTGCACTGATCACGTCTGTATCATGCACTGATCACCTGACTGTTCCTTGCACTGATCACGTGGATAAACATACACTGATCATGTCACAGATCATGCAGTGATCACGCGGCTATCATGCACTGCTCACGTGGCTGATCATGCAATGATCACGTAGCTACCATGTACTGGTCACGTGAGTGATCATGCACTGAGCACGTAATTGAACATAAACTGATCAGGTGACTTATCATGCACTGTTCACGAGACTGATCATGCACTGATCACGTGGATATCATGCACTGATCACGTGGCTGAACATGCACTGTTCACGTGACTGGTCATACACTGTTCACGTAACTGATCATGCACTGATCACGTGGCACTCATGAACTGATCACGTGGCTGATCATACTCTACTCACGTAACTGATCATGCACACATCAGGTGGATATCATGCACTTCTCACCTGGCTGGTCATGCAATGTTCACGTAGCTACCATATACTGGTCACGTGACTGATCATGCACAGATCACGTAAATGATCATGCACTGTTCACGTGACTGATTATGCACTGATCTCGTGACTGATCATGCACTGATCACGTGGCTATCATGCACTGATCACTTGGCTGGTCATACACTGATCACGCAGCTAACACGTACTGGTCACGTGACTGATCATGCACTGATGATGTAATTGATCATGCACTGATCATGTGGCTGATCATGCACTGATCACTTGGATATCATACACTGATCACATGACAGGCCATACACTGATCACATGCCTGGTCATGCACAGATTACATGACTGATCATGCACTAATCACGTCACTGATCATGCACTGATCACGTGGCTATCATGCACTACTCACGTGGCTGATCATGCAATGATCATGTAGCTACCATGTACCGGTCACGTGACTGATCATACACCCATCAGGTGACTGATCATGCACTGATCACGTGTCTATCATGCACTTTTTACGTGGCTGATCATACACTAATCACCTGCCTGGTCATGCACAGATCACGTGACTAATCATGAACTGATCACGTAGCAATCATTCACTGATCACCTGGCTGATCATGCACTGATCACGTGGCTATCATGCACTGATCACGTGCCTGATCATGCACTAATACCGTGACTGAGCATGGACTGATCACCTGACTTAATGGCGCTGACCATGTGACTGATCATGCGCTGAGCATGTTTGCTATCATACACTGATCATGTGACTCTGGAGGCAATAAACAAAGAGCTGAGTAGGCATGAATCAAACAGTCAGCAGGCAATAATCATGGAACTCAGCAGTGAGGAACCATGCTGCTCAGTTGGCAATAATCAAGCAGCTGAGCTGGCAGGATTACACAGCACAGCTGGCAATTGTCAAGCAGATGACAGGCAGGAATCATGCAGCTCAGCTGGCAATTGTCAAGCAGATGAGCAGACAGTAATCACGCAGCTCAGCCGGCCCTGATCACGTGACTGAGCATGCACTGTTCACCTGGCTGATCATACACTGATCACGTGATTGATCAAGTACTGATCACTTGGATATCATGCACTGATCACGTGGCTAATCATACACTGTTCACGTGTTTGACCATGCACTGATCACGTGGCTGATCATACACTGCTCACGTAACTGATCATGCACTGATCACGTAATTGATCATGCACTGATCACTTGGCTGATCATGTAATGATCACGTAGCTACCATGTACTGGTCCCGTGAGTGATCATGCACTGATCACGTACTTGATCATTCACTGATCACGTGGCTGATCATGCACTGAACACGTGACTGATCATGCACTGATCACGTAATTGATCATGCACTGATCACCTGGCTTATCATGCATTCATCATGTGACTGATCATGTGCTGATCATGTTTGGTGTCACACACTGATCATGTGCATCTGGAGGCAATGAACAAAGAGCTGAGTAGGCAGGAATCAGTCAGCAGGCTATAATCATGGAACTCAGCTCTGAGAAATCATGCTGCTCAGCTGGCAATAATCAAGTAGATGAGCAGGCAGGAATTATGCAGCTCAGGTGGCAATTGTCAAGCAGATGAGCAGACAGTAATCACGCAGCTCAGCAGGCCCTGAACACGTGACTGAGCATGCACTGTTCACGTCGCTGATCACACACCTATCACGTCACTGATCATGCACTGATCACGTGTCTATCATGCACTACTCACGTGGCTCATCATGCAATGTTCATGTAGCTACCATGTACCGGTCACGTGACTGATCATACACCCATCAGGTGACTGATCATGCACTGATCACGTGGCTATCATGCACTGTTCACGTGGCTGATCATACACTGATCACCTGCCTGGTCATGCACAGATCACGTGACTAATCATGAACTGATCACGTAGCAATCATTCACTGATCACCTGGCTGATCATGCACTGATCACGTGGCTATCATGCACTGCTAACTTGGCTGATCATGCAATGACCACGCAGCCACCATGTACTGGTCACGTGACTGATCATGCACTGATGACGTAATTGATCATGCACTGATCATGTGGCTGATCATGCACTGATCACGTGACTGATCATTCACTGATCACGTGGCTGATCATGCACTGATCACGTGACTGATAATGCACTGATCATCTGGCTATCGTGCCCTCATTACCTGGCTATCCTGCACTGATCACGTGGTTGATCATACACTGATCACGAGACTGATCTTGCACTGATCACGTCTGTATCATGCAATGATCACCTGATTGCCCATGCACTGATCACGTGGATAAACATACACTGATCATGTCACAGATCATGCAGTGATCACGCGGCTATCATGCACTGCTCACGTGGCTGATCATGCAATGATCACGTAGCTACCATGTACTGGTCACGTGAGTGATCATGCACTGAGCACGTAATTGATCATGCACTGATCATGTGGCTGATCATGCACTGATCACGTGACTGATCATTCACTGATCACGTGGCTGATCATGCACTGATCACGTGGCTATCATGCACTGCTCACGTGGCTGATCATGCAATGATCACGTAGCTACCATGTACTGGTCCCGTGAATGATCATGCACTGATCACGTAATTGATCATGCACTGGTCATGTGGCTGATCATGCACTGATCACGTGACTGATCATGCACTGATCACGTGACTGATCATGCACTGATCACGTGGCTGATCATGCACTGATCATATAGCTACCATGTACCGGTCACGTGAATGATCATACACCCATCAGGTGACTGATCATGCACTGATCACGTGGCTATCATGCACTGACCACGAGACTGAAAATGCACTGATCACGTCTAATCATGCACTGATCATGACTGCCCAAGCACTGATCACGTGGATGATCATACACTAATCATGTGACAGATCATGCACTGATCACGTGGCTGATCATGCACTGATCACGTGGCTATCATGCACTGATCACGTGGCTGATCATGCAATGATCACGTAGCTACCATATACTGGTCCCGTGACTGATCATGCACTGATCACGTAATTGATCATGCACTGATCACGTGGCTGATCATGCACTGAACACGTGACTGATCATGCACTGATCACGTGACTGTACATGCACTGATCACGTGGCTATCATGCACTGCTCATGTGGCTGATCATGCATGGTCACGCAGCTACCATGTACTGGTCACATGACTGATCATGCACTGATCACGTAATTGATCATGCACTGATCACCTGGCTTATCATGCATTCATCATGTGACTGATCATGTGCTGATCATGTTTGGTGTCACACACTGATCATGTGCATCTGGAGGCAATGAACAAAGAGCTGAGTAGGCAGGAATCAGTCAGCAGGCTATAATCATGGAACTCAGCTCTGAGAAATCATGCTGCTCAGCTGGCAATAATCAAGTAGATGAGCAGGCAGGAATTATGCAGCACAGGTGGCAATTGTCAAGGAGATGACAGGCAGGAATCGTACAGCTCAGCTGGCAATTGTCAAGCAGATGAGCAGACAGTAATCACGCAGCTCAGCAGGCCCTGAACACGTGACTGAGCATGCACTGTTCACGTCGCTGATCACACACCTATCACGTGAATGATCATGCACTGATCACGTGGCTCTCATGCACTGATCACGTGATTGCGCATGCACTGACCACGTAATTGTATGCACTGCTCACGTGGCTATCATGCACTGATGAGGTGGCTGATCATGCACTGATCATGTGACTGATCATGCACTGATCACGTAGCTATCTTGCACTGATCACTTGGCTGATCATACACTCATCTCGGGACTGATCGTGCACTGATTATGGTGCTGTCATGCATTGACTACATGACTCCACATGCACTGATCACGTGGATGATCATGCACTGATCACGTGACTGACCATGCACTGATCACGTGACTGATTATGCACTTAACACGTGGCTGATCATGCACTGATCACGAGGCTATCATGCACTGCTCACGTGGCTGATCATGCAATCATCACGTAGCTACCATGTACTGGTCACGTGACTGATCATGCACTGATCACGTGGCTGATCATACACTGATCACGTGACTGATCATGCACTGATCACGTGACTGATCATGCACTGATCACGTGGCTGATCATGCACTGATCACGTGACTGATCATGCACTGATCACGTGACTGATCATGCACTGATCACGTGGCTGATCATGCACTGTTCACGTGACTGATCATATACTGATCACGTGACTGATCCTGCACTGATCACGTGGCTATCATGCACTGCTAACGTGGCTAATCATGAAATGATCACGCAGCTACCATGTACATGTCACGTGAGTGATCATGCACTGATCACGTGGCTGATCATGCACTGATCACGTGACTGATCATGCACTGATCACGTCACTGATCATGCACTGATCACGTGGCTATCATGCACTGATCACTTGGCTGATCACGAAATGATCACGTAGCAACCATGTACTGGTCACGTGGCTGATCATGCACTGATCACGTAATTAATCCTGCACTGATCACCTGACTCATCATGCACTGATCACGTGGCTGATCACACACGTATCACGTGACTGATCATGCACTGATCACGTGGCTATCATGCACTAATTACGTGGCTATCATTCACTGATCACGTGGATATCATGCACTGATCACGTGGCTGTTCACACACGTATCACATGACTGATCATGCACTGATCACGTGGCTATCATGCACTAATCACTTGGCTATCATTCACTGATCACGTGGATATCATGCACTGATCACGTGGCTGTTCACACACGTATCACATGACTGATCATGCACTGATCACCTGGCTATCATGCACTGATCACGTGGCTGATCATGCAATGATCACGTAGCTACCATGTACTGGTCACGTGAGTGATCATGCAATGATCACGTAATTGATCATGCACTGATCACGTGGCTGATCATGCACTGAACACGTGAATAATCATGCACTGATCACGTGACTGATCATGCACTGTTCACGTGGCTATCATGCACTGCTAACTTGGCTGATCATGCAATGATCACGCAGCCACCATATACTGGTCACGTGACTGATCATGCACTGATGACGTAATTGATCATGCACTGATCACGTGGCTGATCATGCACTGATCACGTGGATTATCATGCACTAATAATGTGACAGATCATGCACTGATCACGTGGCTATCATGCACTGCTCACGTGGCTGATCATGCAATGATCACGTAGCTACCATGTACTGGTCACGTGACTGATCATGCACTGATTACGTAATTGATCATGCACTGGTCATGTGGCTGATCATGCACTGATCATACACTGATCACGTGACTGATCATGCACTGATCACGTGACTGATCATGCACTGATCACGTGTCTTTTATGCAGTGATCACGTGGCTATCATGCACAGATCACATGGCTGATCATGCAATGATCACGTAGCTACCATATACTGGTCACGTGACTGATCATGCACTGATCACGTGGCTATAATGCACTTATCACATGGCTGGTCATACACTGCTCATATAGCTACCATGTACCAGTCACGTGAATGATCATACACCCATCAGGTGACTGATCATGCACTGATCACGTGGTTATCATGCACTGACCACGAGACTGAAAATGCACTGATCACGTCTAATCATGTACTGATCACATGACTGCCCATGCACTGATCACGTGGATGATCATACACTAATCATGTGGCAGATCATGCACTGATCACGTGGCTGATCATGCACTGATACCGTGACTGAGCATGGACTGATCACATGACTATCATGTAGTGATCACGTGACTTAATGGCGCTGATCATGTGACTGATCATGCGCTGATCATGTTTGCTATCATACACTGATCATGTGCCCCTGGAGGCAATAAACAAAGAGCTGAGTAGGCACGAATCAAACAGTCAGCAGGCAATAATCATGGAATTCAGCTGTGAGGAATCATGCTGCTCAGCTGGCAATAATCACGCAGCTGAGCAGGGAGCAATCGTGCAGCTCAGCTGGCAATTGTCAAGCAGATGAGCAGACAGTAATCACGCAGCTCAGCAGGCCCTGATCACGTGACTGAGCATGCACTGTTCACGTGGCTGATCATACACTTATCACGTGATTGATCATGCACTGATCACTTGGATATCATGCACTGATCACGTGGCTGATCATACACTGTTCACGTGTCTGACCATGCACTGATCACGTGGCTGATCATACACTGCTCATGTAACTGATCATGCACTGATCACGTGGCTATCATGCACTGATCACGTGACTGATCATGCACTGATCACGTGACTGACCATGCACTGATCACGTGACTGATCATGCAATGATGAGCTGGCAATCATGCACTGATTACTTGGCTGATCATACACTGATCACGTGACTGATAATGCACTGATCATCTGGCTATCGTGCCCTCATTACCTGGCTATCGTGCACTGATCACGTGGTTGATCATACACTGATCACGAGACTGATCTTGCACTGATCACGTCTGTATCATGCACTGATCACCTGACTCCCCATGCACTGATCACGTGGACAAACATACACTGATCATGTCACAGATCATGCAGTGATCACGCGGCTATCATGCACTGCTCACGTGGCTGATCATGCAATGATCACGTAGCTACCATGTACTGGTCACGTGAGTGATCATGCACTGAGCACCTAATTGATCATGCACTGTTCACGTGGCTGATCATGCACTGAACATGTGAATAATCATGCACTGATCACGTGACTGATCATGCAATGATCACGTAGCTACCATGTACTGGTCACGTGAGTGATCATGCACTGAGCACGTAATTGATCATGCACTGGTCATGTGGCTGATCATGCACTGATCACGTGACTGATCATACACTGATCACTTGACTGATCATCCAGTGATCACGTGACTGATCATGCACTGATCACGTGGCTATTATGCAGTTATCACGTGGCTATCATGCACAGATCACATGGCTGATCATGCAATGATCACGTAGCTACCATATACTGGTCACGTGACTGATCAGGCACTGATCACGTGGCTGATCATGCACTGGTCACGTGACTGATCATGCACTGTTCACGAGACTCATCATGCACTGATCACGTGGATATCATGCACTGATCACGTGTTTGATCATACACTGTTCACGTGTCTGACCATGCACTGCTCACGTGGATAAACATACACTGATCATGTCACAGATCATGCAGTGATCACGCGGCTATCATGCACTGCTCACGTGGCTGATCATGCAATGATCACGTAGCTACCATGTACTGGTCACGTGAGTGATCATGCACTGATCACGTAATTGATCATGCACTGATCACGTTGCTGATCATGCACTGAACACGTGAATAATCATGCACTGATCACGTAACTGATCATGCACTGATCTCGTGGCTATCATGCACTGATCACGTGGCTGATCCTGCAATGATCACGTAGCTACCATATACTGGTCACGTGACTGATCATGCACTGATCACGTGGCTGATCATGCACTGATCACGTGACTCATAATGCACTGTTCACGAGACTCATCATGCACTGATCACGTGGATATCATGCAGTGATCACGTGTTTGATCATACACTGTTCACGTGTCTGACCATGCACTGCTCACGTGGCTGATCATACACTGTTCACATAACTGATCCTGCACTTATCAAGTGGATATCATGCACTGATCACGTGGCTGAACATGCACTGTTCACGTGGCTTACCACACACCTGTCCCGTGACTGATCATGCACTGATCACGTGGCACTCATCCACTGATCACGTGGCTGATCATACTCTGCTCACGTAACTGATCATGCACACATCACGTGGCTATCATGCACTTCTCACCTGGCTGGTCATGCAATGTTCACTTAGCTACCTTATACTGGTCACGTGACTCATCATGCTCAGATCACGTAAATGATCATGCACTGTTCAGATGACTGATCATGTACTGATCACGTGACGGATCATGCACTGATCACGTGGCTATCATGCACTGCTCACGTGGCTGATCATGCAATGATCACGTAGCAACCATGTACTGGTCACGTGGCTGATCATGCACTGATCACGTAATTAATCCTGCACTGATCACCTGACTCATCCTGCACTGATCACGTGGCTGATCACACACGTATCACGTGACTGATCATGCACTGATCACGTGGCTATCATGCACTAATCACGTGGCTATCATTCACTGATCACGTGGATATCATGCACTGATCACGTGGCTGTTCACACACGTATCACATGACTGATCATGCACTGATCATCTGGCTATCATGCACTGATCACGTGGCTGATCATGCAATGATCACGTAGCTACCATGTACTGGTCACGTGAGTGATCATGCACTGATCACGTAATTGATCATGCACTGATCACGTGGCTGATCATGCACTGAACACGTGAATAATCATGCACTGATCACGTGACAGATCATGCACTGTTCACGTGGCTATCATGCACTGCTAACTTGGCTGATCATGCAATGATCACGCAGCCACCATGTACTGGTCACGTGACTGATCATGCACTGACGACGTAATTGATCATGCACTGATCACGTGACTGATCATGCACTGATCACGTGACTGATCATGCACTGATCACGTGGCTGATCATGCACTGATCACGTGACTGATCATGCACTGATCACGTGGCTATCATGCACTGCTCACGTGGCTGATCATGCAATGATCACGCATCCACCATGTACTGGTCACGTGACTGATCATGCACTGATGATGTAATTGATCATGCACTGATCATGTGGCTGATCATGCACTGATCACGTGGCTGATCATGCACTGATCACGTGGCTATCATGCACTGCTCACGTGGCTGATCATGCAATGATCACGTAGCTACTATGTACGGGTCACATGACTGATCATGCACTGATCACGTAATTGATCATGCACTGGTCATGTGGCTGATCATGCACTGATCACGTGACTGATCATACACTGATCACGTGACTGATCATGCACTGATCACGTGACTGATCATGCACTGATCACGTGGCTTTTATGCAGTGATCACGTGGCTATCATTCACAGATCACATGGCTGATCATGCAATGATCACGTAGCTACCATATACTGGTCACGTGACTGATCATGCACTGATCACGTGGCTATCATGCACTTATCACATGGCTGGTCATACACTGATCATATAGCTACCATGTACCGGTCACGTGAATGATCATACACCCATCAGGTGACTGTTCATGCACTGATCACGTGGCTATCTTGCACTGACCACGAGACTGAAAATGCACTGATCACGTCTAATCATGCACTGATCACATGACTGCCCATGCACTGATCAGGTGGATGATCATACACTAATCATGTGACAGATCATGCACTGATCACGTGGCTGATCATGCACTGATACCGTGACTGAGCATGGACTGATCACATGACTATCATGGAGTGATCACGTGACTTAATGGCGCTGATCATGTGACTGATCATTGGCTGATCATGTTTGCTATCATACACTGATCATGTGCCCCTGGAGGCAATAAACAAAGAGCTGAGTAGGCACGAATCAAACAGTCAGCAGGCAATAATCATGGAATTCAGCTGTGAGGAATGATGCTGCTCAGCTGGCAATAATCTAGCAGCTGAGCAGGGAGGAATCGTGCAGCTCAGCTGGCAATTGTCAAGCAGATGAGCAGACAGTAATCACGCAGCTCAGCAGGCCCTGATCACGTGACTGAGCATGCACTGTTCACGTGTCTGACCATGCACTGATCACGTGGCTGATCATACACTGCTCACATAACTGATCATGCACTGATCACGTGGCTATCATGCACTGATCACGTGACTGATCATGCAATGATCACATGACTGACCATGCACTGATCACGTGACTGATCATGCACTGATGAGCTGGCAATCATGCACTGATTACTTGGCTGATCATACACTGATCACGTGACTGATAATGCACTGATCATCTGGCTATCGTGCCCTCATTACCTGGATATCGTGCACTGATCACGTGGTTGATCATACACTGATCACGAGACTGATCTTGCACTGGTCACGTCTGTATCATGCACTGATCACCTGACTGCCCATGCACTGATCACGTGGATAAACATACACTGATCATGTCACAGATCATGCAGTGATCACGCGGCTATCATGCACTGCTCACGTGGCTGATCATGCAATGATCACGTAGCTACCATGTACTGGTCACGTGAGTGATCATGCACTGAGCACGTAATTGATCATGCACTGGTCATGTGGCTGATCATGCACTGATCACGTGACTGATCATACACTGATCACGTGACTGATCATGCACTGATCACGTGACTGATCATGCACTGATCACGTGGCTATTATGCAGTGATCACGTGGCTATCATGCACAGATCACATGGCTCATCATGCAATGATCACGTAGCTACCATGTACTCGTCACGTGACTGATCATACACTGTTCACGTGTCTGACCATGCACTGCTCACGTGGCTGATCATACACTGTTCACGTTACTGATCATGCACTGATCACGTGGCTATCATGCACTTATCACATGGCTGGTCATACACTGATCATATAGCTACCATGTACCGGTCACGTGGATGATCATACACCAATCAGGTGTGCCATACGGCACAGTCACGTGATCAGCGCCTCGAATAGCAAAAGGTGCCTCACCCTAGACACCTTCTCGAGTGGGTCGTAGCAGCCCAGGCATAATTAGTAAGCGTGGTGGGTTCCGCGCTCCAGATGGAGACTCAGCTGGAAGTTAAAGGGAAGAATGACAAGGAACTTTATGAATTGGAGCTGTAAGTTAACTCTTTGACAGAGAGAGCGAGATGGTGGTGGGGGACAGCCCCCAGTGAAATCAGAGGTGAGGGCACAAAGCAATACAGTAGGCAGACTCTGGTTTTTTTGGGGGGGAGATGCTCGAGAATATCCGGGTGGACTCCTGAGGCTCGATCCCGCATTTGCGTATGCCGAGCCTCCTTCCTCATGACCTTTGTCCAGAGTGGAAGGCCTCCTCGGCTCCCGGCACATGATCAGTGCATGCTCAGTCAAGATATCAGTGCATGCTCAGCCACGTGATCACTGAAGGCACAGTCACGTGATCAGCGCCTCTCAGTCACGTGATCACCGTATGATAAACACGTGATCAGTGAACGACCAGCCACGTGATCACTGCATGCGCAGTCAGGTGGTCAGTTCCTGATCAGCCACCTGATCAGTGCGTGCACAGTCCCCTGATCAGCGCCTGTCAGTCACTGATCACTGCCTGATAAACACGTGATCAGTGCCCGAACAGCCACGTCATCAGTGCATGCGCAGTCCCGTGATCAGTGCATGATAGCCACCTGATCAGTGCGTGCACAGTCCCCTGATCAGCGCCTGTCAGTCACTGATCACTGCCTGATAAACACGTGATCAGTGCCCGAACAGCCACGTCATCAGTGCATGCGCAGTCCCGTGATCAGTGCATGATAGCCACGTGATCAGTGCGTGCACAGTCCCATGATCAGCGCCTGTCAGTCACTGATCATTGCCTGATAAACACGGGATCAGTGCATGATGAGCCATGTGATCAGTGCCGGATCAGCCACGTCATCAGTGCATGCGCAGTCACGTCATCAGTGCATGATAGCCACGTGATCAGTGCATGCTCAGTCACGTGATCTGGACTTGATCAGCCACGTGATCAGTGCCTGCAGAGTCACGTGATCAGGGCCTGCTGAGCTGCGTGATTCCTGCCGGCTCATCTGCATGACAATTGCCATCTGAGCTGCGTGATTCCTGTCGGCTCATCTGCTTGACAGTTGCCAGCTGAGCTGCGTGATTCCTGCCTGGTCACGTGCTTGATTATTGCCAGTTGAGCAGCATGATTCGTCACTGCTGAGCTCCATGCTTATTGCCTGCTGATTGCGTGGTTCGTGTCTGCTCAGCTCTTTGAGTATCGCCTCCTGAGGTCCCTGTTCGGTCGCCACCTGCCGGGGACCAGCCCCAACTGATCCAGGGTATTCGAAGGAGAGATGGCCTAGGCGACTCTTTATATGCTAATCAGAGATGTCAAGAATAATAGTATGAGGAGAGCTCAGTAGGAATATTCGGTGGAGAAAAGAGACTGAGTAGCTTGGTTTACGCGGAAGACCAATCAAACTTCAAGACAAGAAGTTTGCACCACTTACGTACACCACAGGCGCCCTCTCGAATAGCGAAAGGTGCCTCACCCTAGACACCTTCTCGAGTGGGTCTTAGCAGCCCAGGCATAATTAGTAAGCGTGGTGGGTTCCGCGCTCCAGATGGAGACTCAGCTGGAAGTTAAAGGGAAGAATGACAAGGAACTTTATGAATTGGAGCTGTAAGTTAACTCTTTGACAGAGAGAGCGAGATGGTGGTGGGGGACAGCCCCCAGTGAAATCAGAGGTGAGGGCACAAAGCAATACAGTAGGCAGACTCTGGTTTTTTTGGGGGGGAGATGCTCGAGAATATCCGGGTGGACTCCTGAGGCTCGATCCCGCATTTGCGTATGCCGAGCCTCCTTCCTCATGACCTTTGTCCAGAGTGGAAGGCCTCCTCGGCTCCCGGCACATGATCAGTGCATGCTCAGTCAAGATATCAGTGCCTGCTCAGCCACGTGATCACTGACGGCACAATCACGTGATCACCGCCTCTCAGTCACGTGATCACCGTATGATAAACACGTGATCAGTGAACGACCAGCCACGTGATCACTGCATGCGCAGTCAGGTGGTCAGTTCCTGATCAGCCACCTGATCAGTGCGTGCACAGTCCCCTGATCAGCGCCTGTCATTCACTGATCACTGCCTGATAAACACGTGATCAGTGCCCGAAGAGCCACGTCATCAGTGCATGCGCAGTCACGTGATCAGTGCATGATAGCCACGTGATCAGTGCGTGCACAGTCCCATGATCAGCGCCTGTCAGTCACTGATCATTGCCTGATAAACACGTGCTCAGTGCATGATGAGCCATGTGATCAGTGCCGGATCAGCCACGTCATCAGTGCATGCGCAGTCACGTCATCAGTGCATGATAGCCACGTGATCAGTGCATGGTCAGTCACGTGATCTGGACTTGATCAGCCACGTGATCAGTGCCTGCAGAGTCACGTGATCAGGGCCTGCTGAGCTGCGTGATTCCTGCCGGCTCATCTGCATGACAATTGCCATCTGAGCTGCGTGATTCCTGTCGGCTCATCTGCTTGACAATTGCCAGCTGAGCTGCGTGATTCCTGCCTGGTCACGTGCTTGATTATTGCCAGTTGAGCAGCATGATTCGTCACTGCTGAGCTCCATGCTTATTGCCTGCTGATTGCGTGGTTCGTGTCTGCTCAGCTCTTTGAGTATCGCCTCCTGAGGTCCCTGTTCGGTCGCCACCTGCCGTGGACCAGCCCCAACTGATCCAGGGTATTCGAAGGAGAGAGGGCCTAGGCGACTCTTTATATGCTAATCAGAGATGTCAAGAATAATAGTATGAGGAGAGCTCAGTAGGAATATTCAGAGAGAGACGATGAGTTCGTTGGAGCGACTGGCCGCTGAGGCTGCGGCAACTAATCGTGACCTGGATCATTGCTGCAGCAAATGCGGGAGGAGGTCGAGCCTCAGGAGTCCCCACCTGGCCATCGCGGGCATGATTTATATGTTCTCAAGCATCTCTCCTGCCCCCGGCATCAATAACACACCAGTGATGTCTGTCCTAATGCAATTGCGTTGGTAGTGCCCGATCATGCAACCCTGATACTTCTGATCTGGCTAACTTGGGGTGGCTGTTCCCCCGCACTCATCTACACTTGGCTTTCGCTCTCGTCTTGTTCCAAAGAGTTAACTTAACAGGCTCCATTCATAAAGTTCCTTTCATTCTTCCCTTTAACTTCCAGCTGAGTCTCCATCTGGAGCGCGGAACCCACCACGCTTACTAATTATGCCTGGGCTGCTAAGAACCCACTCCGAGAAGGTGTCTAGGGTGAGGCACCTTTCGCTATTCGGAGGGCGCTGCGGCCTACGTAAGTGCTGCAAACTTCTTGTCTTGAAGTTTGATTGGTCTTCCCGCGTAAACCAAGCTACTCAGTCTCTTTTCATCCCACC